>NC_138940.1:22987500-23217500 GCF_965226115.1 Aulonocara stuartgranti | reverse complement strand
ATAAAATTAATTTAGTAACATTAAATGTATAATAGCATACGTATTTCACGATAATCCTTCAAAAACAATATACAAGACCTACCTTAAACTGCAAAAAGTTTCGCTAATTTTACATGATTTTAGTTAAATTAGCATATTAGGAATTTAGCTACAAAAAATTGTGAAAAATAAATCGCACAATATTTCCTTGTGTATCCACATAAATATAGCAAAGTTATACCTTTTGTGAAAAGTCAGAAAACCCATGATCCAGTAGTTTTCAAAACCACCTTTAGCAACAGTAACTTGAAGTAACTGTTTTTCAGTAATTGTCTTTTTCTAATTGTACTGCCATGAACTTTAACATTTAACATGCTAACTGACGCCTGTGGAGTTTTTTTGTTGTTTTTTTTTTTTGTTGTTTGCTGTTTTTTTGTTTTTTTGCAGTTTCTCTGCACACTGCATGGTCTGACCAAGCAATTGCTTTTATAGAGGGGCTCACTCTTGCTGATGGTCAGTGCATTTGATTAGCAGGTACTTTCTCTGTTGCTGTGGAAGCAGTAAGTGTGTACGTAGTTACAGGCATGCAGAGAGTCCTATGAACAGACATGACTGTGTGTTCACACACTTTATTTAGCTCTAAAATGTCTGTAGCTTGTAGCATTACTTCCTCTTTACAGGTTTATGTTTAGCATGGAAGTTGCTACAAATATTTTCTACCTCTCTGTAGCCAGACTATATATAAAGAGTTATTTACATACTGTCTATGGTTTAGAGTGAATGTATATATTTTTAAAAAACTAGTTAAAAGTGCTTAGGAACTTCATAAGGGAGTCACATATAAAACTTAAGAATAGCCAGTGCAACCCAATCCTACCCTATTATCCCCCAACCACCCCAAAAGAACTCCTTCAGCATGAAATTATTACATTTCCCAGAGGTGAGCCAAGCTGAGAGGATGAAGAGCACAAGACAGGCAGTGCTGTGAGGGAGCAAACGCAGCTTTAGAAGCTGATACTCATAGGAAAGACTCATTTGTCACCCTTGTCTCAGATCCACATGTGATTGCGAGAAGTGTGTGTGTGTGTGTGTGTGTGTGTGTGTGTGTGTGTGCGTGCGTGCGTGCGTGCGTGCGTGCGTGCGTGTGTGTGTGTGTGGTGGGGCAAGGATCACTCAAAATTTTGGATGCTGTGAAGCAGCATCGCTGCTCATTCCCCGAGAGATCCGCCGCTCTGTTTCTCCATCTTCTTTTGCTCTCCCGTTCTCTTTGACCACTAAATGTTCTCTCACTGGAGGCACATGGTGATTATGGTGGATCCACATGAAAACATGTCAGTGACGTTATGAAGCACCGAGCAGTGTCTAACGTTTTGGGCTCAACAAAACCCTGTGGCCAGCTGTTACCATAGCAGTATTTTAGGGCTGTGTGTTTCTGTCTGCGCCGTGTGTGTGTGTGTGTGTGGTGTGTGAACACCGAAAGGGACAAAGTCATTTGTCACTTGTGGTTTCACATGTCTGGTATTGAAATCGATGACAAATCTATGAGGTGTGTGTCTGTATGTGGGTTCATATTTACTGGCACGAGAGCCGGTGATGTCATGCATGAGAATGTCTTTGTGAAACCAGCTATGCCCCTGCAGACTCCCACACTGTGCTGACTTTGCAGGCGCAGGGTGTGCGTGTTGTGTACACATGTGCACGAGTGTAGCCTTATTGCTTTTGTTGGACGCTTGCTGCAGACCACAGGGGAACACTGGCGCTCAGACTCCCATCATACATGCCTGCCATCCAGCATTATGACACTCTCCCACCTATGTGTGCTTGTGCACCAAAAACACGGCTGTCCGATTGTGTTCAGCTGTGTTCAGTTCCACCTAGGAGGCGTGTTAGAAAGTTTGAGATCTAAACTGGATGGACTGCAACCTTAATCCGCCGCTAATCAGCTCCTCGGAAAACTCACTCAAGCATCAGACTCTGTAGATTGCTTTGCCTCTCCCGGCAACTCCTTCTCAGTGTTTTCCCCCCCAGTCATCACTTCACGTTCTACCCGAATCACTCTATTTCACCCCCCACCTGCTTCCATGCCTCTCCCACCCCACCTCACCCCAGTCATCCCTTGTTTCCCTCCTGGAATGAGAATCCTGCTCTCTCCTCTGTTTTTTCCCCTCTCCTGCTGTTGTGTGTGATGCCGAGAAGCCCTCAGGATTACATATAAGTCTTTTGTTTATCATCTCAGCTATTACTGCTAATGCTGTCTCTCCCTCTCTCTTTTGCAGCGTGTGTGTGGCGTGTCCGTGCTACGCATGTGTGGGCAAGCTCTCAGATCAAACACAGCGTAAGACGAGCCCATAAACAAGCCTTCAGGACCACTTAGGATTTTCAGGCAGAGCCAGTGTTGAGGGGGCGCGCGGAAGGGGAGTAAGGTACAGAAATCAGCTGCTCTGTTTATGTACCTTTCAGTGGTGATTACCGGTCCAATCTGTCTGTTTAACAGAGCAAATATCAGAGCCTTGCAGAGTGTGTGTGTGTGTGTGTGTGTGTGTGTGATGCATACAGTTGCAGTGCAGAGGGTTGGAGAGATGCCACCGAGTTGCGTGGAGTTAAAGCAGCAGTAGGCTACAGCAGTTAAGTGTTTATTTACTCATACGTACAAACCTAACTGAGAGAGAGGAAGCAGAGGGACCACCGCCGGACTGAGGATATGTGTCAGACATACTGTACGGCCTTGGCAGCGGCCCGTGTTTTGCACGCAGCGCAGTAAAAGCTGTGTACTGTGTGTGCTAATGCGAGTGGGCAGACACGCTGGCAGGTAGTTCCCAGCATGCAGGAGGGAATGTGTTTGCAGAGTGGAACATTCGCAGAGATGAATGAGCTGCATTATACACTCAGATATTATTTTTCATTGCATTACAGTGCAGTTGGTCGCGAGATCGAGTCGTTTGTCATGCAAGAAGTGAATGTAGGCAATGTAGCTGACTGAAAGTGTAAACAGTTGTGTCTTTGGGTGTCAGGTTCAATCTGATGAATGAATGGAAGATCTTGCATGGGGAATTGTTTAGGTTCCACCTGCGGCCACTGGATGGCACCAAAACTACACAAACACACCAAGAAACAAATAAAGGCTGTGGAGAGAAACTGCTAATAAATAAATTATGAAAGCGGTAAATGTTAAACCGCTACCTGTAGTTAAACTAAGGTAGGTCATGGCTGCCTGCGTATTCTCAGACTGAAGCATATTCTCCAGCCTGTTGTTTGTTTGTTTTTTTTGATTCCGCCCCCCTGCAGCCACCGGAAACGCTAGATAAAGCCGAGGCTGGAAAGTGCGTCACACAGCTGAGCTGCGGAGAATAAACGGAACCTGCAGTCTAGCGCCGCAAGTCCCCCTCCCCTGTTATTTTTGTTTGCACAAGAAAAACCCAAGCCGACGTCTGTTCTTCCAGCATGGTGAAGATCGCCTTTAACTCGGCTCTGGCGCAGAAGGCGCTGGGCAAAGAGGTGCCAGCCGCTGTTAAGGTGAGCTAACGGGGCACAGCGCTGCGCCTGAGCCCGGTGTCCGACTTTAGCCTGGTAGCAGGCCTGCTGTGCCGGATCGGCCAGCAAAGCGTGTGGACTTCATCCATGTGAGCATTCACAGGGTTGTCGCGCATTGTTGTGCTAAGTGTGATTTGACACGCGGTGATTTTTGCATAGCGCATAGAGCAGGACACGATGGGACCGCCCATCTCCTGCACAGCTGTTTTTGTGCGGAGGACAAAGATGGGGTGGGATTAAGGGATTGTTTAATCAAAGCTGAATGTGAATGTCATGCTAATATGATGTGTGTGTGTGTGTGTGTAGGACCCTGAAGTGGCCTCTGCTCCAGTGGGCGCCGAGGGCTCCACAGGTCGCTGCCTGCTCACCTTGTTAGGCATCGCCTTCATCCTCAGTGGGCTCATCGTAGGGGGGGCCTGTCTCTACCGATATTTCACCCCAAAGGTGTGTGCGCGTGCGCTGCAGCTCATTCTTCGTGAATATTCTCTTACACATGTTATCATCTTTTAAAAAGGGGTTGCAAAGAGTGGGAGGGGGTCTTATGAAATCAGAATATTTGATTTTAAAAAAAGCATTTAAAATCTAAAGTCCTCTCAAAGTAAGTACCTGTATATGTGTGTGTGTGTGTGTGTATGTATATGTATGTATGTATATATATATATATATATATATATATATATATATATATGTATATGTATATGTGTGTGTGTGTGTGTGTACATTAGGCCATGATTGTGGTTTCATAACTGTGCATAACACTTTAATGTTGCAGATCCTTTTAGTAGATTCATTTTCTGTCCATCCTTATGCACGTGAGGCACATGCCACCAGCTCTGCAAGCAAGTCACTGAAACGCGTAGAAAGTTAAACTACAACCCAAGACTATTTTACGTTATAACCTTTTCCAAATTGTTTCATTTTCACGTTGCAAATACAGGTCAGTGAAATCACCATGCACATATTGTAAAGGTTGGGGGAGGGGAGGGGGGGGGGGCATCTGTGGGGCAGACCTTGCAGACTGCCTCTGGGAAATTAAGCAGCTGTATGAATTAATTTGGTTATCCACTGACGTTATCAGATATGTTTTCTTCCTCTCATAAACTGTCACTGTCTAGAAGTGATGAAGAATTATTAACACTGGTTTGTACCGTTAGAAAACAGAGTGCTATTGTTCACTCCTTTTCATGTTTAGAGAAAGTGCAGACTTCACCTTTTTTCCCCCCGTTGTTGTGTTGCCAGCAGGAGGGTCTTAGAGTCAATGAGATGAGGCAACCCCACACCCATGCAAATGAAGCAAAGCGAGGTGGGGGGGAGAGCAGTGTGTGAAACTGTAACTGTCAGTATGTTGCTTGAGAAATTCTGATAAAATTGAGATTTCATCACAAGAATCTGTTGCTCTGAATTTTGTCGTGCTTTTGATCTCAGCTGTTTCCTCACTTCTAAGCTTTGAAACTGTAGTGACACATGATACACAGAAAAAGATAACAATGCAGCAAAACTCAATGGTCCAGTTTGTGGATTTGCACAGCATTGAAGTGAATCTTGGACTAAAGTGGAGAAACCCTTGCAAAAAGAATCCATATCAATAATAGGTGCTGCCCCCTGTTTTGGAGGAAGGAAGGTTCAGGGTTTCAGTAGTCGTCATCATGGGCTCATCCGATTAGAATGAAAATAAGCAGTCATCAATCATGTGCAGGTTTTGTTGTTTTATTGTATATTGTATAACGGGTAAAGGAAAGAAAGACACACATGGACTGCTCTCTTCAGGGCTTAAGCAATCAGCATCATGGGCTCATCCGGTTAGAATAAGAATAAGCAGTCATCTAATTATTCTCAGGGTTTTCCTTTTATTCTCCAAATCAATAAGGCAAAGAAGGAAGGAAAGAAAGACACACATGGACTGCTCTCGCTCAGCTGCCGCCCCATGTGGGAGTGAAGAAAGAGTGAGGGGTAGGTGAGTGCAGTCCTTATATAACGAGTGACAGGTGAGTGCAATTAAGGCCAAGCACCACACCCAATCAAAGGTGAGGAAAAGAAACAAGGTGCATCTGGTGAAGTGAATGTGCTGAAAGGTGAGCCTTTACAACAGCCCCCTCTGTTCATTTCATTCTGTTTGAAAGTATGATTCTTTTGATTGGATGCTCTTTGCAAACAAAAGGTAAGAGCACTGGGTGGGCGGGGCTTCTGACATCTCAGCCAGAGCCAGTGTGCCATAATTATCAGCATAATTATCACAATTTGATTTGCAAGAAAATAAATGCCTCACATATGCCAAAAATGTTACTGGAAATCTTTATTATCAGTGCCATGTGGAGAGTGAGTGTGTAAACATAAGCTTAAAACCTGATATTAAAAGAAACTATGATCAATAGTCATGGAAAAACTGTAGGCTTGTTTGTGTAAACGTAGTCCTGCTATATGCCGTGATGTAACTGTGCTGGAACCAAGCAGAACATGCGTGCTTTGGCTCCCCCTGGCAGCCTGAGCTTCCTCGACAGCTGCGTGATTGTTTTTCAGTAGTTGGTGCAGTGTGTGAAACGTGAACTTTAGACAGGAACAGAACACACAGATTCACAGCTGATATTGCAGATTCACAGTAATACCAGATGATGCGTCTGTGGTTGTAGAGGCAAATCCCAGCTGCACTGCTGGTTGAAAATAAAATAACTCTATTACAGTGTGTTTTCTTTCTTTTTTTTTGTAAAATGTACATAAGCAAAGGTTCCAGTGCCCCCACCTCACTTTACATGTTCTTAAGACTAAATGAGATGCATTCTTCATCAGAGGATGTATCATGGCGCGATGGAGTTCAGAGACGTGTCGTCCGGAGCAGAGAGCCAGCCTTACTACTTGCCGCGAGTGGAGGAGGAGGTGGAGATCTCTGACAACATCGCCGTCATCAGCGTCCCTCCTCCCCGCTTCAGGCCCGGAGACCCCGCTTACATCCTGCACGACTTCAACAGGGTGAGGATTGTGGACTCTGTCACACTTGGCGCAGCTCGGTGGATGATTTCTGCTGCTCTAAATTCTTTCCCGATGATTTCATGTGTGTGTGTGAGCAGAAGCTGACGGCCTATCTGGACCTGACTCTGAGGACCTGCTTTGTGATTCCCCTGAACACCTCAGTAGTTCTCCCCCCTCAGGACCTCATTGACCTGTTCTCACAGCTGATGGTGAGTACGGTCCCTCCTAGCAGCACCTGAAGACACAGATGAAAGTCCAGACTTGGATGACGGACAAACCGAACACATAAGTCTTGTTAAAGCTCATGCACACATAAGAAATTCAGGGATGTGTTGTCATTCCACAAACTGTCTGCTCTTTAATCCTTCTCAAATCTGTAATATCTTTAATTTGTACATATGAAGGTAGGTTTTAAATATTGGCTAAACTGTAAAGTTCCTGTAATTCAGTTTTCTATTATTCACTGGCAGAGACTATGCAATAATATCATCTTAAGTGAAACGTAGGTTCTTGACAGGAAACTAAAGATGATAAATGAGCGACTTCCACCCACAGGCTTGTCCCCTTCTTCCTTTATTCATGCAGTAAACTAGAAGTACGCTGCATTTATACTGCATACTTGTATTCAAAAAGTCTCCATATTCAAATAGGGACTTTTTAAAAATCATTGATGTAGTGTTGGGTAGTTTTAGCATGTGAAGGTGGAAACAGGTTGGCGGAGTTTAGTTTGCTTAGTGAGGAAATCAGGAAATTTCAACACTTGGTGTAGAGTTGTTTCACAAATCTATGTTTCATCACCTTTTTAAAAAAAAAATTTATTCAGTTTTCACTGATCTGTTTTATCTGGTGGAAGATCAAAAGTATTTTTTTAATTTAAAAAGGTGCCCTGACAGTCTCATGCTCTGGTCTTTGTTCCAGTCTGACTCTTACCGCAGCTACCTGGTGCACGAGGACCTGGTGGTGACGGAGCGCATTGATGATGTCAAACCCCTGGGCTTTTATATCCGCCGTCTTTGTGATGGAAAAGAAACGTACAGAATGCAGCGCCGTGCCAGCCTGCCAGGTATAGATGTGATGGAAATGTAAAACCTCTGATTAACCTGCAGCTCTGTGGCAACCCCTCGGAAATAGGGTGCAGACCAGAGGAACTTGTGTATATAACATGCATGTCTTTAACTGTATTAAGCTGTAATATATAATCCTCTTTAATCTTTATATTACTTAATTATATTATTTAATCTTTAATTACGACATCACTGCTGTTATGCAAGATTTTTTTGCTTTACTCAGCAAGTGCAAACTAAAAAGTTTGAGTTTGCAACTTTTCCATCCTGTACTTGTCTCGTATTTTAGAAAGGAAGCTACTTGGCTGACATTAGCTCTTTCATAAATAACCAGAACGTCAAAATCAATGTCTGTATATAAAATATATCTGAAACTGGACTTTGTCTTACAGTTTCAGGATCATTTGCATTCATAGCTATGTGTAGAGCTGTTAAGTCATAAGCTAACATTAGCGGTAGCTAATGATAATAAATAACCACACAGTCAAAATTAGGTCTTGTATTTAAAAGACGGATGCCCCCAACATGACTGTGCTCCTTAGTTTCAGGACTACAGGTTTGTAGTCATGAGTTAAGCTTTTTGGTAATACCGTGGTGCTGCTTAGTCATAAACTAACATTAGCGGTAGCTAATAGTAAGCCACACGATGAAAATTAGTGCTAGTATTTAAAAGACAGACCCCACCGACATGACTGTGCTCTTTAGTTTCAGGACTATAGATTTGTAGTCATGAGTTAAGCTTTTCAGTAATATTGATGTAGTAGTGTTGTAAAGTAATCAGCTAACATTATCGCTAGCTAAAAAATAGCCAGACCATAAAAATTACTGTACTGTATTTCACACTGGTTATGTATAAAACTGTATGAGCTAGCTTGTTTAGCAGAGTGTTAGTGTAATTTATTATGATTTTATCTTTTGGCTAACAGAAACAGCTTTCAAACAAAATACGCTGACCACAACATAAAGGAAGCAAGCTGTCACATAATGCAGTTACAACTTTAGGCCTTCATACATTTCTGATGGTTGAGTTATATAAACATGTATCCCTGTATAGTTCTTATCAAGGATGAAGTTAGCTGCTGACATTGATAACTTTTTATTTACTAGGTACACATTAATATTGATTTTGGAGTCACTAATCACTATGGCTCAAACAGAAACTGCTGACTTATCAAGTAGATGCAGAAATTATACAGTGTCAAACACACTTTGGTTAGAAACCGAATAAGAGGACGAGTGTAAACAGGCACCAACCATGCTTGACACATCTTCCTAAATGTAGTTGTGTTTGAAATGTGTCAAACGCCCACGGCTGAATATTGAGATGAATACTTAGCACTGCTGCTTATTTGTCTTTTTGTTTGTCAGGTGGAGGCATCCAGAAGCGCTCGGCGGACGAATGTTTCACCATCCATCACTTTGAGAACAAGTTTGTGACTGAGACCCGCATCTGCAAGGCTTAAGCATGAATATAGGTCATAGAGAGCGAGAGAGGGTAGGTGGGAGTGGGCGGTGAAGGGAACAGCAGAAAGTTACTTCTGTACAAAACTCTTTCCAGTTTTTGCCTCCCCTGCTTTTAATCTAGTGTTGAGTGAATTTAAGTTGCAGCATTAGAGCCTAGCCCCCTTCTCCTCTGATGTACTCCCTCGAACCCGTGATAGGTCACAAGTGCGTAAGTATTCATTAGCTAGTCTTGTACTGGTTATTACTTTAAGTCAGTAAGCTAAAGTTAGATATACAAGTTTCATTTATTACGTTGCTTTCTGTTTTGTTGCTGTAGTTTCCTGCAGACAGATCTTATTGATGTTACTATATAACGACACATCCGCCTCATCCAGAGCAGAGCTATTAGTCATCCTACTGAATATTCTAGTGAGATCATATTAGGCGTGTGTTGCGTCAACCTCCTGTCGCCGCTCTGACCCGGGTGCACGGTGCAGGTTCGACCAGGTATTTGTATTCTGTTACAGCGTGATATAGCACAAGTCAGCATGGAGATGTCTGGTACAGTATACGTGTAACATGCTTGTCCATGGATGGTAACGCAACGCTCTCAAGTCACCACTGTTTGTAGATATCCCCCACAGTGCTGCTGTGTGATAACTTTAGTGTTTCTGATGGTCTCATACCTGATGGGAAACAGTCCAGCACCCTTACAATATATGACCAGTTTTTGTGTTTGTGTTTCAAGCTTCATGCGTGATCCTTAACCAGAGTGATGAGCTAACGATGAATAAGCTAAAGGGAAATTTCACTTAATTTGACTTGAAAACAGTCAGTTATCTAATTTGACTATTATGTATCCGTAGTGTTATAACACGAGATGGCTCCCTGTGATCTTTACACACATCGTGTGCTTAAATGGAAAACAGTCGTCCTTGATTTCTGAAGTCTGTCGAGCACATTTTAAGTCATTTTTTAGTAATTTCCTACTTGATGCCTGCACACAGAGACAATCAACAGGAAGTGTGTTTGTAAAGATGGGGTTTCTGTCTCTGCTTTTTAATTGAATACTAGAAGATATTAGGGGGGGAAACGCCCAATGTTGTGTGCAACTACTGAACTGAACTCCACTTTGTTGTTTGAATAAAGTTGCATTTGTTTACCTACTGAACGTCGCAGTGGCTTTGTTATTATAATGGCGGTGAAAGCGGCACCAACACTAACCCTTTTATCATCCTGCGAAGGACATCGGGTTATCAAAACACTGGATCTGGAGGAAAACTGTCGCTGCATTTCGGGGTTTTCCTCTCTTTCACTTGCTGACACTACTCGCCCTTCATCGAGGAAATGCAAATTGAGAGGGGGAAGGGGAAAAAAACATTTATTGAGAAATAAATAGGTTTAAAAAAATAACATTTTAAAACTCTACTTCCATATTTTCACATTCCCGTTTCAGCATAAATGTTATTTCCATAGTTTGCAGGAAGTTGAAGTTTGCATAGTCTTCAGTCTCAGTTAGTGGTTGCGGGGAGGCTGTCGCCACCAGAAGTTTAGTCCTCCTCTTCGTCCTGTTCTCCGGTTATACAGGACAGACGCCGGCTGAGATGTATGCTCTCCGGTATCTCTGGCTTGCTCAGTCGCCTCCAGAATTCATCAGTAGTGAAATAGTACATGATAGGGTCCAGGCTGCAGTTCAGGCTGGCCAGGCAGAGTGTGACTGGGTGACTTCGAAGAACCAGTTTCTGAAAGTCACAGCTGGTAACTTTCTTAGCTTTGACCATAAGGTCGAGAGGCATCGTGGCATGGTAAGGTACAAAGCACACTAAGAAGACTACAGCACAGCTTAGTATCATCCTCAGCGCTCTCTTTTTCTCCCCTCTGTCAGAAATAGCATTTGCTGTATTTTCCCGAAGGCTCCAAATAGTCATGCACGTGCAGCCTAGCACCAAAACGAGAGGGACGAAGAAGCCGAACAGCTCTAGTAAAATCAAGAGGGCCCACATTGCCAAAGGACCGATATCCTTCCGCAGAGGCAGCTCCGTGAAACACTTATTTGTGTCGTTCCTTTCGGGCAAGGAAGGATCGTGTCTGAGCAGAGGGAATCCGAGGCAGACGGTACAGATGATCAGCCAGATGATCCCACATATTAACACGTCTCCTTTTTGTCGACCCGAGTTGTACAACAGCGGACGCATGATGAGCTCACAGCGACGTATGCTGACGAAAACCAGGAAGTAGATGGAGGCATACATGTTGACGTACTTGAGATAGAAGCAGAACATGCAGAAGAAATACCCAAAGGGCCAGGAGTTATTCAGGTAGTAGTAGATCCGCAGAGGCAGAGAGAGCACCTGAGGAGAGGCCAGAGTGACAAAATTGAAGGCAGAGAACAGCAGGCAAACGCTGATGTACATATTTGCTCTTTGGCGATGATGGTAAGGAGCTCGCTTGGTTATCTAGTAAACAGAAACATTTCTAAATAGATTTTTAAAATAAAATCCTCCCCGTTAGGCAGTTCATTGGAATAAAGAGATGAACTTCTGTAGTTGTTGTGTTCTATAATGGAAGTTTTTTCTTGTGGTTGGAATTCTCCCACAACTCTGCCAACATCTAAGAGTCATTTTGTTTTTTTGACTTCCTAATTTAGTACATGAAAGCAGAACAAAAACTAAAGAGGTCATTACACTAATTTGCTTTATTGCAGTTTTAAAACCGTATTGTAGGATCAGCATTACAACACTAAATGTAACTATTAGAGGCACGAGTAGTGTAACAAGTACTTCTTGCATGCAAACTTCTTCCCTGATTAAAGCTTGACCCCTGAGGACGGCTATGTGGTCACTTAACCACACAACCACATCATGTGATTTCACAGTAATGGTTTAAACTAGAAAGTAAGTGCGAAATACGACTGAAGAGGATTTTTTACCTGCAGTAGGTCGGCCACAGCCAGGTTCATCATGAACACCACGGCCTTCTTGGTCTCTCTGATGTAGGCCCTGAACACCCACAGCGCCAGCACGTTACCCAGCAGGCCCGGTGCTAAGATCACACTGTACACCACGGCATACAAATGGTGCTGGTAGTCTATTATCTCACTGGTATTGGAGCAGTTCATATTAGGAGAACTGACATTCATGTCAGTGTTAAGATGAGCTGCCTTGCAAACCAGCAGGAAGCTTGTATCAGCAGAGCTGCTTGTAGTCCGGTGACGGGTTGGTTTGAGCATCCATGCCGCTGGTTACATCATGCTGCAGCCCGTGCAGCTGGTACTCTCTGCGGCATGTCAGACAGAGGAAGAGTGTCTTTTGTTTTAAGTTTTTGTCCAGCGCTGATGTGTCCTCCAGGCTTCTCTGCGATCCCCAAAGAGTCTGGTGGTCTGGTAGAGGAAAGAAAAGTAAGTTAAGTTAGTGTAGTCGGAGGTGGAAAGCGTTACCAGAAAGAGGAAGAAAAACAACTACAGGTTTCTGTGCTGTCACCTCACACCAAGAGGTTCTGTCTCTGCCTGTGTTTTCTCACACACTGTAGTACAAATCAGCTCTTGACAGCGACGCAGTTGAGTTTTAACTGCTTCATCTTTCGCCTAGTGCAGCCTGGGGATATTAAAGTTACTGTTTTGCATGTTGCATAGATAGCCATCAGAATTGGAGAAGGAACCTTTTTAGATGAGACACAGATGACATTGTGCTCGGCGGCAGCACCTGCCAGCTATAATCTCCCATGTGTTTTTATGAATAACGTAATTAATCAATGATCCTTGATAGCTGTGTTTTTGCAGTGCCCTTTACAGCAAGCGTGCAAACCCGCAGAGAAGTCGGTAAAATCCCCCACGTGCTGCTTCACTGCCGAGCATTATGGTGCCTGCACTGAGTCTGTGTGAAATAACTACGGCGCAAGGCATCAAAGTGAAACTAGCGTGGTTAGCGCAGGCAGACCAGGCAACTGGTTAACAGCCCAGATCAAGGAAAAACCTGTCACTAAAGAGCACTTTGAGATGAGGAGCAGCACCGCGGGTGGTTTTTCGATGTAGGTGACGCCTGTAACGCGCTTCTTTTTTTCCCTCCTTCTTTGTGACACACACACAGAGCAGAAAATGAAAGTAACAGAGATGAAATTTTAAAGCTTTTAGATGACCTTCAACTTAGATTATCTTCAAATGCTTTCGGTTCAAATGGAAATAGTAATGTTAGGGACTGAACAGCCTATAGGTGCACACACCCACAGCTATAAACTTTAGTGCGTATAAACCAGTTTAAAATTATGTTTTTTTACTTACTGTTGTCATCCTCTTTTTGATCAGCTTTTGTTTCTTGTTATCTTATTTCTAATGAGACTTATTAGACCCTAGCAAACCCAGGAACGATGTGGTGTTGTGATCTTCCACATACCTAGTACCCAGACACCTGCTATGCTCAAATAAACATCTCCATGTGTTTATTTCTGGCCTCCATTAGTACATTAATCCTCTATCAGTTTAAAAGGGACAATGTTTATCATGTGGACCCTTAAATCATACACTGTCTTCCTCCCTTCCCCCTCTCTTTAAGCTAGCTTTCTTCTGATTGGCTGCTCCTTGCAACCAAAAGGTTTGAATAGCTGGTGGGTGGAGCTGCTGTGCTAACCGCATTGGGATATTTTTAAGTGACATCATCCAGAGCAAAAAGCAGTGAAAAAAAGAACAGAAACTGTGTTTAGAGTATTCTGAAGCCTGAACTTTGACTCACAGGGATTAGTAATGCATACTCTGATGTCATTATTTGGAACTTTGGCCTTGTTTAGCACTATGAGAACACTATATATGTATGGCAGAATGTTAGCAAAGCATATTAGACCTACTTTAACCAGTTTCAGGACATCTCAGGATCATTTATGAACCATTTTATCGATGTGAAAATGCAAATCAGCCAGTAAAATATTGTTCATATTTGACAAGAAACTTACTGCCACGTAAACTGTTCAGAAAAGCATTTTTTGTTTTGTTTTTTACACCTACTATACTCAAAACACGCAGCAAAAATTGTGTAGCTATTTTCGTGCGTGAGGGGGAAATGGCACTTGCCAAACACAAGACAAACAGTGGTTAACTAACTGCTCTTAGTTCTCTTTATGGGCTCCCTCAGCAGGTTTTTATACACGATATTCGCGTTCCTGTTGCTTAACTAAAAGAACGCCACATTTCTTTACAGGGAAATGACTAAATATAGTGGCACATTTGACTACATTTGAATGCATACATTTGGCTGCTAGCATTGCACTGCTGTTTCAGCTGCAACAGTAAAAAGATGACACGGTTTGAGTATTGCCTTCTCACCCGTGTGTCTGCCCTCCCCTAAAGAGTCACGAGATAAATTCTGCGTTGGAGTAAAATGATTAATAGGGTGGACCTTTTTAGAAAAAAACAAAAAGCCTTTATTTGGGAATATATTTTTACTTTCTTCAATGTTAAAGCTATTTATCTAAGACATTTACACTTTTTTTTGTTAGTTTGTACTCCTTGTTTTTGTAAGCGGTTACAAGCCAAAGAAGTTTAGGCAGCAGTCTTTTGATAATGACCTGTTTAGTAACTTGTACCTTTAGCAGTGTATAAGTAAATGTAGCGGAGTGTAAACAGCGATCCCTGCCTGGGATGTACCAGTGTAAATGTATAAAGTAGTATTTGGGCCTGAACTTAACTCCTCACAATCATACACAAACAAACAGTGGAATTTTATTTGTAAAAAGGGGGGGTATGCTAAGCTTGGACTGCTTCTCAGCTCCCTGACTGCCTTTTATGCTCAGGCCGAGGCCCCAGTAGACCGTCAGCCCTCGGACTGCCTTTTAACTCAGTGACCGCTGACCTGTGTGTTACTGTTTGAAAAGGATTCTCCACTTATTACTCTCACTTATGCACGTACCATGTGCTTCCTTCCAAGGCTGTGTGTTGATTTGTATGATGTGCAAAAGGCCAATCTGTGACAAGCTCTCGTTTCCTTCTCGCAGTAGAGGCTTTAACATGTATGTACAGGAGTCAAACCGAGACCATCTGTTGTGAAAGTAACATGTTTACGGTAACGAGCGTCGAGATCAAGCTGAAATTTCCATCTAACCGAGAGAAGTGAGCTGTTTTTAAAAAGATAAAGCTAAAAAGAAAAGGCAAGTGCTGCTCCCCTACCTTAGGACTCAGTAGTTTTCATCAGGTCTTGCCAGTGGAAACACATAATCTCATCTGCTGTGATTCACCTCCGTCTGTGGGCTGCTGGCATGTAAGCAGCTTTCTGAAGATCTGACCTCGTGTTTCAGAACCAAAAACGCTGCCGGTGAGCATCGGGGTCCCTCCACGTGTGTGTGCCCTGTTCAGATACACAAGAAAATATGCCGTGATCTCCAGGAAGTCCACTGACACATAAAGACCAGACACCCCAATACTGGCCCTCACACACACACACGCACTTCAACATAACAGGCATTCCACACACTGGAGAAACAGACAAGGTCCCCCATGAGCCATGACTCCACATAGAAAGCATCCACACACAAACCCCCACACACTCGCTACTTTCTCCGAACACTTCTGAACATTATTAGCAATTAATAATCAACCTCTCACCTCTGTCTTTAAAGATGCTGGAGAAACGAAAAGCTGATAAGACCGAGGCGTCAGATGAAAAACTCCATCCTCCTTTCTCCTCCTCTAACACTCTTTAATTTCAGTGTCCCGCCTCTTTCTCTCTCTCTGCCTCTCTCTTTCATTCTACCTCTCTATCTATCTTTCATATCCATTAACTTTTGTCTTCACTCGTACTCTTTCCTGTTTTGATTTCTTATCTATCACTCGTTGCATGTGTGTCGCCCGTCTGTGTGTCTGCTGTTCTGGGGATTTTAGCGCGCACACACACACACACAGACACACACACAGAGGGCTTCCTGTGAGCATAGGGGTGTGGTTTACAAGAATTTTCTTTTGACGCTTCTGCTATTACACTCTTAGTTGCCATTTCCTTGTGGACAAAGTCAACACGTCAACACGCACTTTTTTTGTTTTATTGACAGGACATCAAAAAAAATCAATCAAAAATAAATATTTACACCAAAGCCACGACGCAAACTTTCACAAGTTACAATGTGACACTGTCAGAAAGCAAACGCTACACTTTGATGCGTGTGAGAACAGAGAAACAAGAGGCAGGTGCATTTTGGTGGATGATTCATTCTTGGTAGATTTCCTTAGGTGGGCTGCATTTGTGCGTCTGGGGGCTGATGTAGACTCAGAGTTGGCTCAGGCTTGGCCTGTACAGATGGGTGGGTGGGGGGGCGCCTGACAGTTACTGGTTTCAGAGCTGCTGTAACTGCTGCCAACTGCCTTCACCACTTTGCATTCTGAGAGGAAGTGAAGCAAAAATGAGCTGGCACCTGTTTTCACATTTTACCTGAAAGAAAAAAAGTCCAACTCGCAGTGAAGAAACAAACATCAGAGCCAGAGATGAGACTTAAAGCTTTTAATGGGAGTGCATTTCACATACAGCTTTTATTACATAGCTTATATCAAGTTTTATACACACAAACTGAAACATTGGGCAGCGTTTACGATACTGCATGTTGGAGGGTGTTTTCTGCTTGCTTTAGAGGAGGCGGGCTTCACACAACTCAGGTCAATGTCTTTTGGGTTGTTTGTGTTCAGACAGCTGCAACATGTCAGCTGATCATATCCAGCTTGGACCCGGTGTCAGTCGGCTTTAAAGTTCAACAGAATCCTTCATGGACTTTTCCTCTGAGCAATGCTACTCCCTGTATGAGGAGGTGCTCATGAGTCTGCTCTGCAAAGGACACTGGGTCGGTGATGTGGTCGGGGAGGAGATGGAGGACGAGAAGGAGGAGGTGCGCCTTTTGAGGTGCATCCTAAACTCGGCTGTAAGAAAGTAATAAAGGATGGGGTTGAAGCAGCAGCTCAGGCCCGCCATGCACAGAGACACTGGGTGAAACTGGAGCACCACCCTTCTGACGGTGCAGCTGGACACGATACTCTGCTTCACCATCAGGTAGAGCGCGAAGTTGAGGTGGTACGGAGCGAAGCAGAACAAAAAGAGAATGAAGCAGCCCACCACCATCCGCAGAGCACGCCGCTTCTCGCCATTTGTGTGCTTTTCATTCGGTTTCTCCGCCTGGCAGTTGGAGGTGACTGAGTGGAGGCGGCTGCGTGCTGAGGAGTTGAAGGAGTTGTGCTGATCCTGGATCTGCTTCTCCTTGAGTGACCAGAAGATGCGGACGGTGCTGTATGACATGCATGCTAGAGGGATTAGGAAACCACACGCCTCAAGAAAGACCAGCATGGTGATCGTCAACGAGAGAGGAGGTTGGCGCATGGGCAAGTCTTTAAAACAGCCCGCCGAAGTGGCGTTGGAGTCTAAACTCTGTTTGGTGACACCTAAGGGAAACTGGGCATGGGTGCTGTTTAATGCCACTTCATTTTTGCTACTGTTGTTGCTACTCCGCATCAGGATAAAGGGAGAGCAGCTCAGACCAACCACAACCCACACTACAAAGCTGATCAGCAGGTCATAGCGACGCCGCCACCTTCGAGCCGTGAACGGCTTCTGCAGGAACAGACACCTCTGCATGCTGATGCACACCTGAAATCAGAGAGAAATGAAAAGAAGCTACTTTGTTATTTATTCTGAGGCACAGGAAGCAAAGCAGTTCCAAGAAGGAAGACAGAGGCTTTCATTCAAATCACTTTCTGCTTTGGAGTTTAATTTTTAAAACAAAAACAACAACAAAAGTGCTTTGTACTGACATTTGACTGATTTTAAATGTAATGAAAACTAGAAAGATCTCATTTGATTATCCTTGTTCCCTGTGATGAGCATTATCAGGAAATTCAAGGCTTGCTTTCCCTAAACTGCCTGCTTACCAGGAACATTATAGCGGCGTACATGTTGAGATATTTCAGGTAGAAGCAGAACAAGCAGAGACCGCGTCCAAAGGGCCAGGTGTGCGTGAAATAATAATAGATCCTGAGGGGCAGAGAGAGGATGTGGGCCAGGTCTGCGATCGCCAGGTTTATCATGAAGATCACCGCCTTGGTCTTCTTGCTGTTAAACGGCACATACAGAGAGAGTTAGTGAAAACATACCTGAAAATCTAAAGGTGTGAACTTGTATGAGTGTTACCTGATGTATCTGAGGAGGACCCAGAGTGCAGTGGTGTTGAGCAGCAGCCCGGGTATGAAGAGTATCAGGTAGAAGTAGGTGTATATCACGTCCATTTTCTGATTCCAGACCGTTTCATTGTAGTTGCATTCAGTCATATTGGTGACCATATTTCTTTTTCCCTCACAGTGACACCGATGATATAACCAAGCGTGCCTTTCCTTTGATCATAATTTTTTTTTGCTGAAGTACCTTTGACAGCTGAAAGGCAGAGGAGAACTTGTGAAACATCCGATGCACATACACGTTGCGCTTTATCTTTATTTTCATAATTTGCCCTTAATAAAAATCTTGTAGCCTGCGCGTGGAAAGAAAAAAGCTGAACAGTGCTTCATGTTTCCCGTTATGTTGTTGCGAAAGTTGAAACTAAAAGTTTGCTTTGAAAACTGGAATCAGCAGCTGCCAGAGCAACAGTCAACGGTGAACCTACATTTTCACTTTGGCAGGTGTGAAGCCTCCTGCAGTGTGACACATACTTTGTAGCTTTAAACCCAGTTTAACACAGAAATGCTCCAAAAAACAAGAGCAACTGCAAAAAAACTGCATACTGGTTTAATTCAAATCCAATTCAATTCAATTTTATTTATATAGCGCCAAATCACAACAGCAGTCGCCTCAAGACGCTTTATATTGTACAGTAGATCGTACAATAATAGATACAGAGAAAAACCCAACAATCATATGACCCCTTTAGAGCAAGCACATTGGTGACAGTGGGAAGGAAAAACTCCCTTTTAACAGGAAGAAACCTCCAACAGAACCAGGCTCAGGGAGGGGCGGGGCCATCTGCGGTGACCGGTTGGGGTGAGAGAACTGAATGACTGCAAACGTCTATATGTAAAAAAGTATCAAGTGTATTTAGATGAGATGATGTAATCATTGAGTCTAAAAGTGAATGTTAACAACTCATTAAAGGGGCATTCCATGAATTCAGTTCATCCACTTTCATTCGTTGCTGTTGCTCCTGACATCATCATCCCGATGATGTCATTAGCACTACAGGAAAAAAATGTAAGAGTTTGGCTTTTGCTTGAAAATCAACCGGGGCATTCATTTCATGCTATTTGAATCTGTTAGCCACTTTGCAACCCACCTCAGCGATCCCTTTCATGCTGCAACATCAACACCTGCTCTATCCTATGTGCTACTCCTCGTTTCACCTCAGTGTGCACATGGAAAGGCAGAGGGAGGTGTGTCCTCTTAGATCAGCTAAAAATAAATTGCTACAAGTAGAAATATCAGTCTTCCTTCACTATATTTGTTCCTTACTGATCAGTCAGGATATCCCCACCTTTCTTCTTTGGGGCTTGTTTGTGGGAATTTCTAAACAGATTTTGAAGCAGATGTAGCTGCTCTCTGGAGATAAGTGCCATAAAGTCTATTGGACTGGTAAGCTGCAGACCCAGATAAAAACAAGGTGTCATAAAGCAGCAGCCAGCAAAACACAGAAAAGGCTTGCACTAATGGCATATAGGAAAATTACAACAATTTTCTATATGAAGTAATTTTGGTAATCACAGCCAAGCTAATATGAAAAAAAAATGATTCAGTTAGATTTTTCTCCCCATTCTTGTGTGATGGTTAATTGTTTAAATTATGTGTTTTTATATGAGAACGCCATGAAAAAGCTGTTAAAGTGAAAATAAATCAAAAACTGCTTAGGACGGCAGCAGGAAACGACCGGAAGAAAGATCGGGGACTGGCTCTGCTTATCACGGGAGGATCATCCTTCCTCTAACATCATTATAAGTCCGCACCCTTTCCTACACTAGGCCCACGAGGGGAACACAGTAATAGTGGTCGTTTTTTAAACTGCTTCACCAGATTCAGGCCTGTTTAGACTTGTCTGACAGCTGCTGAGACTCTCAGTTTAAAAAAGCTCCCTGATGATGCCTGTACGATAAAGAGTTGTGTAATACTATCTGAGGAGTTGTGCTTAAGGAAATTACAGAAACCGAGAATTCATTTTCATGACACATCATGAAACACGTGTAAAGAGTTTCTTATAGCTGTTAAACGTGCTAACATAAAATATCAAGTTGATATGATTAAATATTGGTGATACAGTAACTGGTGATTCGCTTTAGCCAACATCGAAACAAAAACAACAATAACGATAACTTTTTTTTTTCAGCGTATCAGAAATTTCAAAGTCTTTATATCTTGTGACACAAAAGCTTTCGTATGCACACGGCGACACATGTACATTTCCAGATTTAAGATTAAATGCAAAGTGAAAGCACTAATAACAGTCCGTTAACATCAGCAATATTCAAAGCATGACTCTGACCGCAGGGCACAGCAGCATGACGCCCTCACAGACATGTCTACACAAACAAACACTGTGTCAATACCTCGTTTCTTGTGCCTCTAAATCACCCGTATAGGCAGAAGGTAGAGGTCAGAGCCAGGAGCGACTGCGTGGAGCATCGCGCACACCTTCTACAAAGTCCTCGCGCTGTGCAGCAGAAAAAGGAGTCAACAGATGCCGAAAGAAGAATCTGTCAGCGCACTGCAGGTGAAGACAGCATGAAGCTGATGGTGATGTGATATGAGAGTGTTTGCTGGAGGTGGCGGGATCTGGTGTCACTTGTTCTCTGACTCAACTAGCTGCCAGTTTTGAAGGGAAGGGGAAGCTCTGCCCTATTGCGTTTGAGTGTTTTTCTGCAGTTTGCGACGTCGTCACTAGTGCTTAGCAACGCACGTAAGAGCTAAGACGAGCAGAGTTGGACACACATGTGGTTAAACCAAATGGCAGCAGGAAAAGAGGTTACGCTGAAAGAGCACAGGCAGATGCAGACACATGCTTGTTTTTCTTACCTCAGAAATTTCTGAAGATTTTCAAAAGATCTTTTCAAAGGTGATCTGGTCCGCAGACGCAGCAGATCCCGAGGAAATCAGCCCTCTTCTTTAGCTTCTCTTCTTTGCAGTCTGTATTTAAATACATCTACAGTGCAACACTGACGGTGTAAAAGTTGTCTCAGTTCACTGACAGCCGTTGTGACCAAAATAACTGCACTCATCTGCTTCCCCGTTCAGATTCCGTACTTCCGTTTTTAAATCATAGTATTTATTCAGCAAAATGTAGGTTACCTGGCTCCTAGTCCTCTAAAAATTAAAAAGAAAAATTAAATAAAAAAGCTGCATTTGTGTGTCCTCTGACAATGAGCAGTAGCTTTTAGGCTTTGTTCTTGTGGTTATGGTTTTCGTTCACGAGGCCTAGAGAAAAAAAAAGAAGGAAAGCCTTCACGTGCTGTAGAAATGTTTAACCACGCTTCAGCTTTATGACATACACTCGCCATCCTGTTACTTTCACAGCATGAGGCCACACCCAGAGAAAATAACTTGATAACACTTCCCATGCTTGCCCCAGCTGCTTTATGGCTTCTCTGAGACTTCTACAGGGCTGACAAACAGGTGACTATAAAGCCCAAAACAGGAAAATAATCAGCAAACGTGGAACGTGGTCTGTGGTCAGTCTGTCTCAAATTAAAAATTGCTGTTCTTCCAACTTGTTGCCACTAGATGTCAGGACAAGCCACTGGTCATAAATGACTGAGCCATGTGCATTTTTCTCTTCTAGATTTAGGGCAGACTGTTTCTTTAACAGATGTGCTCGAACGGTAAACATCTGACTGTTATCTGTTCAAAAAAATGGAAAAAAAGTGACGCAACACTCTTGGAATGAACCACTCGGGGGGTGAAGCTCATGCATACCTCTACACTCCCACTGTTCTTATTTCCTGGTTTTCTTCTCTCCTCCTGCTACCCTTGACCCCAAATCTGAGAATCCAAAGACTGCTGCCCCTCTGTCGTTCTGCTGCTAAATGCTCCCATCATTCACACAACCAGACGCACCCCCCCCCAACACCCTTATTTCTCACTGTGCATACCAATGAAGCAGGTATACTCTGTTACATTGCCAACTAAGGCAATGGAAAGCAAAAGTTGTAGTGCTTAGTAAAGGAATAGAAAAAACTAAACTTGTACCTACATTGAGTGTAATGACCCCAAGAGAATTTATTGAGCTTCTCCAGCAGGGGGCTGTAAGTACACAGAGAGAAGCTGCGAGCCTGCTGTCATCCTCGGCTCTACAGTTTATGCTTTAATGACCAAACACGAGGTGGTGCTTCAAGCATGGTGGCATAGGGACTACTTGTTGAACTACTGAAACTCGCTGGGTTGGAAGACGGTAGAGTTCAGCAACACAGCTGGTTGCTCTACACTGTGTTGTTTACTCTCTGGTCCGTTTATAATTCCAAGGTTTGAAGATTAAATAAAGCCCTCCAAACAATCCAGCAATCCAACCCAAACTTGTAGCTCGGTTGATAACAGGAAATTTCACCGTTAATTCTGCATCTGCTTGTGTTATTGATTCCTGCCTCACAGCTGACCTCAACTCATGTGTCCTACACGTGTATGAATACTTCTGCGTCAGATCTACATTGTAACTTATGCAACAACCGAAACTTCATTTTAACCTTATGCCGAAATCTTCTAAATAACCTGCTGTGTACATCCAGAGAAATGTAACTAAACGTCAGGTTGATGCATACCACATAAGGCTGAGGTGTGGGGATAAAAGGAGTTTACTGTTACTATGTAGATTTCCCACAGAAGTATAAATCAAGTTTAATGTAGAGCAGTTAAGCTACAGGTGGTTCCTCCATCTTCAGATGCCAAACTTGACCAAAGTTTAACTTGATTCAGAAGCTTCTTCACAGATTCAGCTGCAAAATCGATTTATTTTGCTGTTGCAGATGCTGCTCTGACCGGATTGTGCATCCTCTTCGGACTTTATGATAAAGATTGGACAAATTCTGCACGTTTCTGCATTTTATACATGCAAATTCAGCAACACTCAAACATCCAAATCTGCTGACACACAAGTGTTTTGTGCTCCATGCAGTTTAAATCCATGATTTTGGGTAAACAGCTAAAGGCGTTCATCTGTACTTGGAGTGTTTGCACATTGCTGTGTGTAAGAGACTTTGAGCAGATCTGCAGTCTAAGGCCGGATTAAGACAGAGAGACCTCATTCAGAGGCAAACAATGGACCATTGCTCCAGTCATAATAAGCATTTGGCCTGTGACACAGCACACAGGCCGAGGTCCTCAACTAAATCAGAGCTGCCCTCTGCGCTGAGGACAAGCTCACACTGGCTGCTTGGTGAAAAACCAAGAAGCTGGAGTAGAAAAACTCCCGCACAAGTTCAAATGTACAGGCTCGCTGACAAAGAGCAGCTCAGAGCAGGTTTGACTGTGAGGACAATCACAAGACCGGAGCAAAGAAATAATGAATGCAATTCAAAAACAGACATTTACTGGCCTCAGTCTTCAACATGATGAGATACATTTGACTCAGCAGGTCAACACAATGCTGTGTTACACAGTAGCATTACTAGTAACACACCACAGTGATATAATGCACTGTGAAAGCTTGAGCTTTATAACAATAATACTTAAGGAACTGTTGTGTTACACAAGTACTAAACAGCATGTGGATGGACATCATCTTCTTCAGAGTCCAGTGGAAGTGTGCATGTCTTATGTTTGATCAATGACATGTCAGAATCTCTTATAGACCCACTTTGAGTCTCTGGATTATTGCAATAGTCCCAGTGTAGTTGGATCTCTGGTCCCTGTAGCGATCGCTCATAAAAACCACAGATACATTCCTCTGATCCCTGGTGCCGGGTTAATCCATAAAGCCCAGGCCATGCCTCAGGACTTACCTCAGGACTTAACTAATCTGGTGAGTTATGTGTTTTCCATTTTCAGGACCAAACAAGTGATTGTTATATTTGTTAAATTCAGGAGTTGCAGTCAAATCCACCCTGTCCTTCTTCTCCTTCTTTCTTGAGTCACAATTGAATTTCAGTGATCTTTGTCTCTTTTCCGTTGCTGGTCAGAGTGTGGGTGTCGCTTGGGACAGCGGTCGCTGTGTCCTTAGTCTCCGTGTCACTGCGGGGCATGCTCTCAGGTCGAGAACCAGACCCTTTGCCTCCCTTGGTCAGGCTCTTCTGGAAGCTCTCCGAGGTGAAGTAGTACACCACAGGATCCAGGCAGCAGTTGAGACTGGCCAGACATAGAGTGATGGGGTAAAGTGTTCGGACAAAGCGCTCCACAGTGCAGTTAGCCAGGGCCTGGGTTCGCACCAGGGCATACAGGAAGAGGATAGAGTTGTACGGGACGAAGCAGATGATGAAGATGCCAAGATGGACAAGGATCATCCGCAGGACGCGTTTCTTACTGTCACAGCCGTGACCAGCAGTCACGGGGCGACGCAGCGTCCGCAGAACCAGCGAGGAGCATATTAAATTGGCCAAGAGCGGGAGGAGGAAACCAACAATCTGGAAAAATAATAATAATAAAAACATTATGAAAATTACACCTTAATTCTACGTCTTGGTTATCGTAATAAAAAAACAAAGTCATCTGTATGTTGTGCGTCTCGATTCACCTCGATAAAAATGGTGATTTTAGACAGGTAGGTCTTCCAGGTGTTCTTGGAAAAGCCCTCGAAGCATGTGGTGGCTTTGTGTCGGCTGTTGATGGTAGAGAAGAAGGTCACCGAAATGCCTCCTCCCACGATGGTGAGCCACACGGCGGCGCACATCAGTGCCGCGTTCCTCCGCGTCCGGATGCCGCGTGAACGGAACGGATAGACTATCGCCAGGAAGCGGTCCACGCTGATGCAGGTGAGGAAGAGCATGCTGCCATAGATGTTAGTGATGAAGGCTGTTCCCGAAACCTTACACAGTCCATCTCCAAAAGGCCAGTTGCGGTTCACGTTGTAGAAGACCTTGAACGGCAACGTGAAAACAAACACTAAATCAGATAATGCTAAGTTGGTCATAAACATCGTGGTCTCGTTCTGCATCTTCATCCGGAAACAGAACACAAAGAGTGCGGCACAGTTGGTTATCAGGCCCGACACAAAGACCACGCTGTAAACCGCAGAGTACAAGTTGTACTTGAAGGAGTCGTCAATCCCACAGTCCACCATTCCGGTCTCGTTGATCACCAGGCTAGCCATGTTGAGAGCTCAGCCGCAGAGGGGGGGGCTCCAAAAAATATATAATAAAAGGGTGCACAACAGCTCAAAAGCTGTCGGGAAACGGGGGTGTTTTAGAGCGGAAATCTGGGGATCAAAGATGTCAGCAGGGGATCCACCAGTCAAGCCCCCTCGGAGTCATCGTCAGTCCTCCTGTGGAGAAAGAAGGAAAAAGCACTTAGTCACTTCCTCATTACAAAACCACTCTAGTTCTCCAGAAAATGTGGTACAACTGAACATGATGCAGATTTCATTTTAGGAATATGGCTGGTTGAAATGTATTACTCTGTGTTTCTACAACTGAATCTCAAGTGTACAATTCTGAAGAAACTACCAGATAGAGCCAAGTATTTAAAAGAAACAAGATACAAACAAAACTACATGGATTATCCATCCAAAACCATCTATATGTACGTATTGATACAGTCCTAAGATTTGGTCATGTTTGTATGTGACAGGATCGGGAATCATGGAGTCGCTCGTGATCAGGTATCACAATATTTTATATTTTAATTCTGAAAGGCACTTATCCGTGAAATATGCCAAAACGAAAATAGTAAACTTGAATCTTGAACTGCATGATTATTATATATTGTTATCTGGCACTACTACATTTGTAGCTGATCGAGTAGAGTTAGTAAGGTAGGTTGTGAATGTTTCTCTCTAGTTGCTGGTCGACTTTTCTCTGCTTCAGTCAGTTTAGGAGGAAAATAACCTTTTAGACACAAATAACTGTGACGTCTTGTTAAATTCACACTATTGGCTAGCTGATAACATAAAGACATCAATGCTGCTGAAGTGGAACCTCTGCAGAAATTCTTCTCCAGTGCTGTTAATGTCAACTGCAGGTCACAAGTTCAGCCTCTGCCTCCCTGCTGCAGTGCTGTGCGGAGTTGTTTCCACAGGAAGAGGTGAACACGGCACGGTTAGCGTAGTGTCAATAGTGTCAATCGGATGGTAAGTTTCAGTATCGATTAGCATCCGAGTATCAATTTCTCTCATAAATGTAACGCTAATAATGGGTCAATTCAATTAATTCACGGGATTTATATGTAATTATTTGCTATAACAGTTACAAAATTGGGATATACCATTTAAAAGTGCACATATACAGACTGGGAAACTTTACGCCCATAAAAAGAGAGAATATTGAATGAATAACCACGCTACTTTTCATGAAGTCTTGTATGTAATCCCAGTAATCTTTCATATCAAAGATAAGATAAAACAAAAACTGAGGGTGCAGACACATTATGTCAGTATGCTGTGAAACTGCTTCTATCTGAACAGATATTGGCCTTTCACAGCAGTGTCTAATCAGAGGAAGTGAAACAAAATTACTGAATATATAACTATTTCACCATTCTAGCTGCTTTCAGGACTGTGTGAGATAACATAGCTAGAGACCGGAATATGTACTGTAGTGGGATATCTACATATTTCCTTTAAATTCCATTTATGTCCATGAACCAGAGTCAAAGAGTGCAACGTAAAATGAATGTATGGCTGAACTCCAGCTGGAAGAAGTAAATAACCCAGCGTGGTGGAAAGAGCAGCTGAGAGCGGCTCCCACCATCACAGAGCACTGCTGTGGGGTGAAATACAATAGTTTTGTCAAACATTAACAATTACACTGATCTGATATTGTTCCAGACAATGTGTTCCCAAGTTGTTTACTCGATGCTAAATCTGAATGTGTGAGGTCAGAACAGGAAGTAGGCAGATGGAAATGTGTTGGAGAGTGGTAACTATCTTATCTCTGCCACATCCACAACAAATTCATTATTTGGATTGGGGTAATGATTTCCAGTGAATCACAGTGTTCGAGTGGAAGTAAGTTAGAGGAAAGAAGCATTTCCATGTAAAAGAACATGGGCATGAAATTGCTACACAAAATAAGAGTAACTTTCCTTACAAAGTATTACAAATGTGGCAAACTAAACAACGCTTTACACTGAGAAAGAGGTGACGTCACCGAGCAGAACTACAAACCTTTAACTGCTGAGTGATTCAGTTCACGTTAACACATTATTTTAAGTTTCATAAGCAGTGCAGCTGTATGATGTTGGTTTCTAAGGTTTCTAAAGTCAGTTAAAAGCAAACCTCTGTGATGTCATCACACTTTGTGTCCAATTAAAAACAGAAAATTTGGCATTTTAAAGCGATTCCTGCATCCATCATTTTTCAAGCTTCACCTAAAACTCTAATTCTAACTTTCTTTTTTTGGTCTTCCATGGAAATGTACCCATGCTTTCCCACCCAGTTAAATAACCCGACAAGAGTTAAATCTGGGTTATGCAATTACACTAAACAAGCAGTGAGGTGCTCTCAACAGACTCTCCAACGCACATACAAAGTGATGAGAGTTCAGGCTGTGTTGATAAATAAAGACGAACATATCAAATATGGATTTTCAAGTTCGATGGAGTAAAGCGTACACTAGTCCATCAGCACTGTCCTGTGCCTCCATCAGCCTTTACAATACCCCTACTGTACCCGTCTGCACCAGACGCACGCTTACATATGCACAAGGCTCCACATGTGAACGCACAAACAGGCAAACACTTTAAATGTGCCAGTCCTCCCTCTCTCTCTCCCACACAAACACACTAACACTATGCTTTTCTGTGTGCCGTGGCTCAGGCCCAGGACCCCTGACAGCGTCCCTGATTCACCGTCAGCTGTTGTTGCCTTTAAATGCAGCAGAGCCTATAGAACCGGGAATCTGGCAGCTGAACAGCTTGTTTAAAAGTCAGGAGAACTTCCAAGGTTTGAGCATGTTGTGGATTGCCAGTGGTCCAGCTGAGGGTTCTCAGCCTGGAGTGTGTGATTTCTCGCACAGGTCGTGGACAGCTGCACGGTTACGGGGTCTCCCCCCGTAGCAGCGACAGAAACAGGCCTCTGGAGACTCGCTGATACCAACAGATCGAGTTCAGAGCTCAGCACATATCCAGCTGTTCCTTTCTCTCACATGCTAGAAAGAATGAAAGCACACAGGGCTGAAGGTGGAGGACGAGGAGACGCACAGCGCGGTGTAATAAACGGACATCTTGACTACTTCACAACAGTACATGAAGTCCTCTGGGTGTTACTTAGATCAAAGCAGAAACAGTCAAAAAAAAGTCAATATTAGAACTTTTTTATTATTATTAATAAATGTGAACATTTGCTAGTTTTCTTCTTCTATGATCCCAATTCGAGTATTGATTGAGACCTGAGAAAATGTATTGGACCTGTTTATTATTTAACTATTTTATGATAATATATACACAAAATTATTAATCAAATGTTTTAAAAATAAAGAAAACTAAAAGAACAAATATGGTGCTGGACGTAGTGTAATTTAACCAGGCTGTTACATGCACAACAAATACACAAAAATCTACTCATACTATCCATACTGCAAAAAATCTGTAGTAATGAGCATTACAGACAGATGCTAATGGTATTTCTTTCAGCTGCATCACTCCATCCACAGCTTAGGTTTTCTTTGTTAAAGCTGTTAGACATGTTGCTGGTTTCAGAAGCTTCAAACAACCAGAACCCGATAAAAAGGTGTTTTGTTTTTTTTTCTCCATTAGAGACAAAATCATCGGTTATCATCAGCTATAAAGGGAACTATTGCAGCTTAAAGACAAAGCAGAGCAAACTTACTGACAGCTGAATGGACGGTGACAGCTCACCTCCCGGTCACTGATGTTTGTCGGTGCAGCGGCGCAGCTGTCAAAGGGGGCGAAAAAACCCTCCAGACCTTCTTTTATTTCCCAACTTAAAGGTTTTGCTGCTGCTCCGACTGCAAACTACTTTCCTTAGAGTCTCTCACGAGTTAAACTGTAACCCACCAGCGCAAACCACTGGTTTTTAAGCGAGCCGCAAATCCTGACGACTCGCTCCGTCCGTCCGCTACAAATGTGACCGCATCACAACCCGCCACGCCTGCTGTGCGCGTGCGGAGAGCCGCCCGCACGGTGACAGGAAACGAGACAATAGTACCTCGGCCAGTGAGAAGGAGAGGAGGGGAGGAGGGAGAGAGTGAATAGAGATTTGTGAAGAAGGAGAGGACAAGGAGAGAGGGCCACACAAGAGTGATCCATCACAAAAGTCTTTCTTTTTTATTTTGCTTGGATGAGATAAAGATGGAGAGATTTTATTGGAGGATGTGCGGGTATAAACAGAAGTGCACTAACAAAAAGTTTGTATAACTTCATTGTTCAAGTCAATATTTGGTATGATCATCTATATTCTTCAGTACAGCTTCCTTTTAATTTGCTCAAGTAGTTTTCAGGAATAGTTTTCCAGGTTTGCCAGGGACATTCAAAGCTCATTTTTTTGATGTTGGCTGCCTCTTGTTTTTTGCTCTCTGTCAATATTTTTAATTCCATTTTTTTTATATAACTCCAAATAACAACAACAGTCACCTCATATTTATAGCCCCCTTTATATTGTAAGATGAGAACCCAACAATAATGCAGAGAAAACCACAACAACGATTAACTGGGTCTGGGTCCACATTTGCCTACTCGTTAGAGTTGGACAGATGGCACGGCAAGGTCGGATTCACCGGAAGGAAAAGTTGGAGGCTGGTACCCTAGAGATTGTTCAAAGGGCAAAAAACCAGTAGCAGAGGAGGTAAGTGAGTTATGTGCATACCCAACCCACACCAGTTGAGAGGACCAGGAGGAGGGGTTTGGGAGGGGGTTACACAGCAGAGAGCTGTTTTTAGTTCTGGGTTTAGCCTCTCTGATTGACCAACATGTTGAGAATGAAAACCTGAGCTGAACTCCGAGGCTCTGAGTGCTGAACATTAGGTCTTTCATGCCTGGGAGATGAACTGAGTTCCTGGGTTGCTGACTATTTCTGAGGGAATTACATGCTGCCTGAAAACATCATCAGTCAATAATTAGTTTCAAAACAGTGCAAGTTACAGTGCAGAATTATTTCTAATAAGGTAGCACCAATCTATGGTGAAGAAATGTCAAACGGTCTGAAATATTGTTGAAGATGCAGCAATTCATAAACATTCACTAGGAGTAAGTGCTGCCTCATAATAACATCGCAGTTATATTGAAGTAAAAATTTCAACCACAAGATAACTGCTGTAATAATGGAGATAGATATCCCATCTGCCACAGGATGAAAGGCGGGGTGCACCTTGGACTGTTCAATTGTCTGTCACAGGGCTAACACAGAGAGACAAACAAGCACTCACATCCACCACACCTACGAGCAATTTAGAAACACCAGTTAACCTGATCACACTAACTGTTTGGGAGGAACCCAGAGTACCCAGAGAGAACCAACACAGGCTCAGGGAGAACATGAAAACTCCTCACACTCCCCAGCCTATCTATTTCTTTAGCAGGTCTGTTCCTGCACATCAATCTAGGATGGATTACAAGCCCATTTCAAAACAATCTGAAGTCTATCAGCGATCGTGGCTCAAAGAGTTGGCAGTTCGTCCTGTAACCGGAAGGTTGCCGGTTCAAGCCCCGGCTTGGACAGTCTCGGTCGTTGTGTCCTTGGGCAAGACACTTCACCTACGGCCTACTGGTGATGGCCAGAGGGGCCAATGGCGCGATATGGCAGCCTCGCTTCTGTCAGTCTGCCCCGGGGCAGCTGTGGCTACGATCTCCACCAGTGTGTGAATGTGCGAGTGAATGAATAGTGGAATTGTAAAGCGCTTTGAGGGGTCCGAAAAGCGCAATATAAATGCAATCCATTATTATTATCATTCTACTGTGAGAAACATTAGTACATTAAGATGGAACGGCTTGTTTGCAAGGAAAAAGACTCTTCTCTAAAAGGAACATGGTTGCATCCATTAGGTTTGCTAAAATGCATCTGAACAAACCACAAGACATCTGGAAAAATGCTCTTTGGATAAACAAGACCAAAGTGGAGATGTTTGGCCATAATGCAAAGCGCCGCTATTGGCAAAAACCAAACATAGCATATCAACACAAACACCTCATACCAACTGTCAAGCATGGTGGCAGAGGGGTGATGATTTGTGGTTGTTTTGCAGCTCTGTACCTTGGAGGCAAAGACCCCAGTCACCCATCACATGGACTCTTCACCCTCCTGCCCTCTGGGAGGCGCTACAGGAGCCTCCGGACTAAAATCCCAAGGTACCAGAACAGCTTCTTCCCCACAGCTGTCAGACTCCTGAACTCTGCCTCCTGACATCTGACCCATGTTAACACATGGACTGGACATACACACACACACAACCACCTACACACACAATGGACAACTGTACCCTCATACACACAATAATAACATGGACTGAACCACCACTCACAACCACTAGCACTTTATGTAGCCTCTGTAGAAATTATCCACATATCTTACTTATCTTAACTGCACTACTGTATAGTTCTGTGTAAATAATCATTCTGTACAATACCATAATTTTTAAATCTACAACTGTTTATAACCTGCATAGTTCACATTTCTGTATAGCTGTATATCTCATATTTCTGTATAGTTTTTCATATTTATATCCTGTTCATAGCCTGTACATAGCTTGTACTCACTACAGCCTGTACATACTTATAGTTATAGCATATTCATAACATACTTCATACCGTGTACATTATAACATACCATAATAGACCCATTTCATATACTTACATATCTATATTATTGCTAATATATATTTGTAATATATCTATATCATGGCTAAAGCACTTCTGGATGGATGCAAACTGCATTTCGTTGCCCTGTACCTGTGCATGTGCAATGACAATAAAGTTGAATTCTATTCTATTCTATTTAGTCAACCACAAAGTATTCTAGGGTCAAATGTGTCCAACAGCTGAAGCTTGGCTGAATCTGGGTCACGTAAGTGGACGATGAGCCCAGCAAATCAACAACAGAACGGCTGAAGAAGAAAAAAAAGAGTCCAAATGTTGCAACAGCCCAGTCAAAGTCCATACATCGCCATGATTGAAATGCTGCGGTGGGACCTGAAGAGATCTGTGCATAAACAAACGACCGCAGACCTCGATGAACTGAAGTGTGCCAAAATTCCTCCACAACACTGTGAGAAAACTTCATGTTTTTCTGCTAAAAGTGGTTCTACAAGCTGTTGAATCATGCGGCGTAATTCGTTCTTCACACACTTCTTCTGCTTTACCGCAGCTAACTGTTAAATAACGATCTGAGGTAGTATTTAAATCATTTTGAGACCTGGATTTTAAAAATTATCTCCTGATATGTAAAACCTCAGATCTGACAGAGAGAGTACAGTCTTCCCCCCCCCCCCCCCCCCCCCCCCCCCCCCCATTATATATAGTATAAATACAGCACAGTAAAAAAAAATGGATGTGACATCTTCGGGGTGCCTGGCAACTTTACGGAGCCAAAACATAACAGTCAGCTCTGGTGAGTGATACCTCAAAATAACAGCGTAGTGCTATTTTGGCTGATCAAAGTCCTGCTATTGTTAAAACACAGCCATAATCTGTTGCAAAAAGAGTTATTTTTAACCAGGTGACAGGGCGGTGTTGGCCAGGTTTTCATTGTGTTCAGGCTGGCATGGGGCGCTACAGTATGTGAGCATGTGTGTGCTTGTGTGTCCGTGTGAACAATGTGTTTTTGTGTGACAGAGACACAGAGAGTGAGGTGCTTGACAGAGGGGAAGTGGTCTTTAGGAGTAGCGTCTGGCAGGCTGACTGCTCCACAATAGCAGCAGGGAGGACAGGACATCCTGCTTAAAGCCTAAACTGAGCTGAGACGCACACACACACACAGACACACAATGCTTTGCACACCACCAGATGTCTTTAACTGTCTTAATTGCTGATGTTGAAGAACAAGCACTTAAAGAAGTGTGAGTCACACCGTGTGATAAGAGCATATTTCCTGAATGGTGTTTCACATCTTGACTACTGTAATTGAATCCAGATAGTGAGCCTAAACAAGCTACAGCTTCATGTAATCATCCAGAGGGTATCCCATTAATTTGGCAAGGCCTAATATAAGCCACAGTGGCATGTAAAACAGTGCAAACAATGCCATTTTCACATATATCCTTACAGTGACTTTCATCTGCCACCACCAAATCCACTTTAATTTATTCAGCCATCATCAGAGGGGCTGGATGCTAAAGCAGTATTAATAAAATTAAATGTGTAAATGATCAGAGTATTGGACCTATATTACCTCGACCTAGAGCCCCAAAACGTACCCCAATCACACAAACCCATATGCACTCCTCCCTCCTGCTTCTCTGTGTTTGGTAAGGGTAACTAAGCTGTGCGGCCCTGGCCAGGGCTTTGTGAGTCACACCAACCAGAACAAAGACCCCATTACTGCCACCACCGCCTCCTTCCCTCCCTCCCTGGCCTCTTCTTCTTGGACCCTTCTGTCCAACGCTCCTTTAATGCAATGATGAGTGTATTTCCTTTGCTTTTCTTCCCTTGCTTCTGCCCATCCTCTCATTCACAGGCTCCAGGAGGGTTTAGGGGTAGCCCCGTCATGCCGTACATGCCTCTCCCCTGACAACAAGGCTGGACAAAGGCAGCAAGGCAGTATAACACAGGAGTCTCGAGCTTTGTAGGCTCTTTTTGGACTGATGTTAACAGGAGTACAGTGGGCTTTACTCCTTTACTCCTGTGTGCATGTGTGACCTTAGTCCCTGAGACGGCATTAATCTCTGACCTGATTAGACACTCGATTGGGCAGAGCCCAGATCAATGCCGCTGGCTTTAACTGAGGCCTCCGAGAGCTACTACAGCTTGAGATCGAGGAGGAGTTGTTTACCCCACAGCACTGATAGGTGCAGCATGAGCAGCCATGGGTGAGTGCCCGTTTCTCCAGACTGAGAGGCGAGGCAGACAGGCTGACCAGACTGACCTCAACCTGTTCAGACTGAGCTGTTTGTCTTTGTGATATAATGGGCTGATGTTCCTCATTTCAAGGGAGTAAAAAGTCAGCTCTCAAAGACTGTATCAGCTCTTTTCCAAACATGGTCTTCTTGAAGGGGAAAATTGGCATTGCTCCAGGGGATAATTGAATTTAGTTTAATTTTAACCCTCTTTACTGTGTGATACAATAGATAAAAGCACTGTGTTACCATAGCTGTGTTGAGTGCTGAGCTTAGAAACAGTAAAAATCCATAAATACCTCTAATGATACATGAAAAAAGGACGTCCTTCATCCTAATAGCATAAACAATATAACCAAAGCTTTGTATTTAAAGTTCGGTTGTATATACTGTATATACAGCTGTTCATTAAGCAACCTACATGCATAGCTGTCTCTTAGTTAAAATTATCTCAGTGCAATAAACAGCTTTTTAGGGCCGGAAGGGGTGCCATTAAGAGGGGGCAATGGGGGCACTGGCCACCACCCAAGATTTGCTGCCCCTTCCAGTGGCCCCCCACTGGCAAGCGGAGATGGGCGTCCGATTACTTTTTTCAAGTAACGAGTAGTGTAAGAGATTACTATTGCAAAAAAGTAATTAGATTACTGTTACTTTCCCGTAAGCACGCTGTGTTACTCCGTTACTGCGTTACTGCGTTACTAAACCTTCATGATTTTGTTTGTGAGAGTGTCTCATGACAGTGACGTAAGCATGTGCGACGCTCGTGGCAGCAACAGACGTGTGCAGATCAACAATGGATAATATGGAGTGATGGAGAGAGTACGACCGTGCAGTTTAAAGCATGGCCGTACTTACATTACTTTAAGTTTTAGTCCGTAAAGAGTGACAAATAACATTAGCGTACACTGTACACTCTGCATGGGAAGAAAACTTCTGTCTACAGCGAAAAATCAAACTTCAAATCTGAGCGAGCGCCTAGCACGCCGCCACGGGAACGTGACATTCACAGAGAAACCCCCGGATCCCCCTGCGGACATGACTGCGACACCAGGCAAACCTCCACCTGCTCCACTCCTGCTAAACAGGTGAACATAGATTTAAGAGCGACAGGACTTAGTGCCGCTGAATCTTTGATTTTATTTATTTTCTGCTGTGTTTTACTTGCATCTATTTGAAAGAGTGTAAACAGAATATGCAGAATGTGCAGAAAATAAGTTTAAATGTTAAACAATTTCTTCAAGTCAAAAACTGTTTCATATAGTTAAATCTTTGCTTAATGCGTAAAATTAAAAGATTAAAACTCATAAAACGTTTTCTATTTGATTCAATTTCATATGATGGATTATGAATAAAAAATAGAATTGGGCTGAAAGGTCTGTTGCTTTATTACGTATTCACGTTGTGTATCATGTTTTTTAAAAAATTACTAAGTAACTAATTACTTTTGAAAATGAGTAATCAGTAAAGTAGCGGGATTACTTTTTAAAGAAGTAATCAGTAATTAGTTACTAATTAGTTTTTTCAAGTAACTTTACCAACACTGCTGTCAAGACTGTCCTATGCTGGTATTAATTCTAATAAACGTGAGCAAACGAGAGCGACACCCTACAATGAGTTGAAACATTAACTTCTTATTTATTCCTGCTTAAAACTGATTATTATGAATTTCAAAATCTTATTTGGTTTTCAGTGTTATCATCTTTAACAGCAGGAAATTAACTAGGCATATATTTCTTGTCTCTCTTTTTGACATATTTGTCAAGTAACCTGTATTTGACAACACTATAATAAAACTGGAAATTCTGTATTTGGTGCGACACTCCACATGACCACTGCTATGAAAACATTCTGGAGACGCAACTGCAGCAGAAACTTGAGAAATCTCTGCTGGAAACATGTAACAGTTTATAAATATTTTATTTATACATCAGAATTAAGGAGGAAAAAATACTTTTCCTGTATATTGTGAGTACGTTTGCAGGTAAAAAAAAAAAAATCAGTTAAATACAGTGAAATGAACGTGTGTCACAGCTCAAGGGATGGACATGCTAACCTGTCTAGAACAGGTCTGCAACCTTTACTATCCTAAAAGCCTTTATGTGCGTTATCTTTCTGATTTCTCATCCACAGGAAGAGATCCATGCCATCACACAGATTCACCAGAATAAATGAGAACAAGGCGTCAGGTGGTAGAAGTAGGCTATGATGAACTTTTTTTGCTGTTGTTTTTTTTTAAATATACATTTATATTCACACTCAGTCTGAGTGTGGTTTTTTTTTCTCCTCCTCTTACCTCATGTTATGTATTTTGTTGTTTTTTTTCCTATCAGCCTACCTTTCTGACATGTCTCCCCAATGTGATGTTTGTGTAAAGTTGGTCAGAAGGTTCCTTTGTGAGTGCGCATGCGCCATTAGCGCGCTGCCTGCTGTAACCCTAATTTCCTTCGGGATTAATAAAGTATTCTGATTCTGATTCTGATTAACAACATGTAAAACTGTAACTTACTGTCAGTTTAATCAGTTGGCGAAAATCTGCACATTAATTGATAGATTTCTTTACAGACATCATAGCTGCAACAGTGTGACAAAGCATGTGGCTTAATGATCTGGACTGATGGATTTTTCTTTCTTTGACACTGGAAAAATGAAACAGCCCAAATGAGGGCGCTGTTGAACTACATGTCAAAACAAGAGGCCATTCTGTACTGTTATATGTTACTGACTGTTTCATTGGTAACAAATGACATGTTTTTGATGAACGTATCACAACCTCATCTTCAAGAAATGTTAGGACAAATAAATCAGGTCCTATCAGGACTGTTGGCAATGAGTGGATACAGGTTTGGTCCATTTGCTAATTAGGAAAAGTCAAACACAGAAAGAGTTTTAAAGTGGCCGACAGGCAGGTTGTTGGTGACTTTCACATGATAGAGTTTTAAGCATAAAAAAAAAGAGTAGATAAACTCGAGGAGCATGGCAGCCTTCCTGAGAATCATGGTTAGCAGGATCAGAGAAGAAGTGAAACCCAGGCCACAAGCACGGAGGCAAAACAGCAGACGCATTATTATTACAGATAAAGGCAGTGGGAGAAAACAGGAACAGGAGAAGGAAAATACCCAAGGTATGAAAAATTTCAACTTCAGCCTTATATTTAAAATTGAAAGACAACACATCAAAGATCAAAGCTGAGAGAAGATGAAGTCTAAATGTCAGAGGGCTCATTACAGACATACAAACTTCGGTCCGTAAACCTTTGATGCAAACCGGTCAAGCACAAGGCCCATGTTGATTTGAGATGAAATGACCCAGTTACCACGGTCTCTCCTTTACAGCCTGTAGTGCAGATGAACCTTGACTCGTTCAAGAGAACAAACAGGACATGTTGTTATTTTTAAAAGTGTAACCTCCCACATTGTTCCCCTGTGAGTGACAGCTGCGATGCCAAAGTAGTCTGCGTAGGGCCACCACTGCCAAACATCACGGGAAGGAAGCGGCCACCGAGGCCCCTCTTTCTTAAGCTGTTCCTCGCTTTTCAGCTTTAATTGATTTCTTCCAGGAACACTTGAGTTTGCAGCTACACACTGATACACACAAACACAGTAGTAAATAGGTTAGCATAGAAGCAGAGTTCCTCGATCCTCTTCAGTCTTTTACACTGTGTCAGGAGCTCCTTGGAGTGGATTATGTAAAGAAGCAGAGCAAGCAGCTCTGTGCTTCCTTCTGCTGGACACACCGCACACTGCAAGAACAAACTCTGGATTCAGTCACAAGTACGTGGAAGCTGCTGCTCACATTAACTTTGAACCATGTAATGTGTTCACCCCTCTCTGTGGTTGGAACTTCCTTAATTTCATCATGTATGGCAGCGACAGAGCACATATTTCTCGGCACTGACTGCTGTGTGTGACGTGGTTATGTCGCAGATTCTATCCAGATGTAAGCACCTGTCGTTATCTTGAATCTCTCATGTGCTTTGTGACAAATGTGAGGAGTTCAGGTATGACTGTGGTGGTTGGTTAGATCATGTCTTGATACAGCCCTGCCTGCCAAGCTGAGTGTTTGTGGCTTTGGTCCTGCCCAAAGTTACCCACATTTCACTAACCATCCTTCAAATCGTTTAGGAAAATTATTTTCCAATCAGCGTGTGCGCATTTGTACTATCCACATAGTAACAAATTAAATCAATAGAAGACATTACGGAAATTACACTGAGGCCATTTCCATTCATTAGAGCTTCCTTGTGACCCATCCCAGTTTGTTGTTTTTGTTGTTGTTGTTTTCCGTTTTGAAAAGCTGCAGTGAACTGGAAACCTTTTAGAAAAGACTGTTATGAGCTCTAGTGTGCGGTTTTACCACGGCAAACCTTTTATTGTGTTGCACTCTGGTATTAACACCATTTCCTGGGCTGGCTGCCAGTTTAAATAAGGGAGAGACAACAAGTGAGTGCGCATTTGCACGTAAAGCTGATCATGTCATATAAGCCTCTCAAAAATCAAGTGTGAAAGCCGTGTGTGTTCAGATTCCCATTTAAAGGATGTTTTGTCCTGTTGCAACACATTTTGTTGTACCAAAAGTATTTGTTTTTTTAGTAATATATGTCAATACATCATTTTAAACTCCAAGCAAATTTCAGGTGTTACTCCAAGTAATGTTAAAAAAAACTAAACTTGCTTTTAGTTTGTGTTTACACATGAAAAGTTGCATTTAAAAGAATTAAACAGTCTTTTTATGTCTGACAGTCAGACGTTCCTCTGCTCAGTTCATAAAACACTGTACATAAAAGATGGGCATTAAATGTGGTTACTGAAAAGTGAAACGGCTTAAATGTGAACTCTTTTTGAATCGTCATGCCGAGCAGGGTGTGACGACTTTGAATACAAAGAAGAATTGTTTAGAAGTTTATGAGAAAATTACACTAATTCATATTTGATATGTGACCTCAGTAAAGAGCTTCCTAATGAGTTAATGGTTATAGTCACATGTTTTAACTCTTACTGAATATAACATTACATTAATTTTGTCAATTATAGTCCCATTAAGACTCAAACAGATGCAGATAAAGCATGTTTTAGTGCATGGCTCCGCCTGTAACAGATAAAACACAAAAATTCCAAAGATTAACCCCTCGATGCCTAGTGTACCACATATGATACAAAGAATGTACTGAAAAACCTGAATAAACTCCACAATGCAGCTTTTTCCCCCAAATGCCAGATAAAGCAAATATGATACAAATTAAAAGTCCATCCATTCTCTTTTCCTTGTATCCTTATCAGAGTTGCTGGGATAAGCTGGAGCCTACCTCAGCTGTCATAGGGCGAGAGGTGGACTCAAATTAAAGGTCAAATTAAAGGTCATTTATGGAAATTAAAATGTTATTAATTTTTAAAGCAAATTCCTCAGATCATTCATAAAGCTAATTTTCCTCAATGATGATCTGTTTCTGAAAAATCACTTTCATTTTACTCTGAAGCTCCTGAACTGGATAAGTGGCTATGCAAATGGGAATTCAGATGATGGGTTAGTCACTGATTAGTTGTCTATTTATGACTACTGTAAGTATGAAACACTTGTATTTCCTGTTCCAGCTGAACAGAAGGCCTAGTGTAACTTCTACTTTGCTTTCTGTAGTCAAATTCATGTTTATTAACATTTTAAAGCATTCATTTTTACATTAGTATATTTTTTTTTATTGGTTTTATAAATTAAAATCAAATAGTCTGTATGACAGATTATTCGCAGAAAAGCTTACATAGTCTGGCTTGTAAAATAAGTTTTTATAAATAAGATTTTGTTTTTGTATAAATACAACCATTTCTCCTCCTCTTACAAAGGTCTAATGATACGAACTCTTTTTCCTCTGTGGTTGACCATAGAAGATGGTGTAATGCAGCCATGAATTCACCAGCCATAACATCTTCCTCAGATAACACGAGAAGGTAGGCAGGGAGGGGGGAAGCACGATGCCAGGAGGGGAAATCTGAGCATCCTGAAATGCTGAGGGGTCCTGCAATGTTTTGCAGTGTAGCAAAGACGTGAGTTCCAGCAGCACAAGCATCCAGGCCAGACGGCAGCTGAGCTGCGCCCAGCGAGAAGTCCTGAATCTCCGAGTCTGCTGAGGCCAGCGTGACACCAGCGTGGCCTCGAGTCCCAGCAGACCCAACAGCAGCAGAGAGGCCAGCTGATGTGCATCAAGCAGCTGATGACAGAGCACTTTTGCGGCCTCTCTCCACCAAACCAATTTCCCGTCCTTCATAAAACTCACCTCCTCCTTCCAGCCCGCCTCCTCCATCCACTTGCCCAGGGTCGCTCCCAGCTGAATCGCCCAGTGCAGCAGCACCAGGCTATCTGAGTGAGCCAGTTGGCTCAGGAGGACAGTGGAGGGCTTGGTGGAGATGTGAGGGGAGCGCAGGAGCAACAGAGCACGCAGGCTGAATACACAGCCCAGGAGCAGGGGGAGGCCCACCCCATGGGGGAACAGCAGCACCGTCACCAGCTTCAGCAGTAAAAACCTGCGTAGCCATCCTTTGGAGGCCGGGTGCACCCCTTTTGTGACTGAACCAGGAAGGCAGAGGCAGCTTATCTCCCAGATCGACTTTAAAAGTTGATGCGACCTGCAGAGAGTGCAGCACGGGGCGGTTAGCTCAGAATGACATAAAACAGTTTAGACACTAAATAATTCTCTAAATTGTCGCTGCCTCACTGCTGACTTATCTCGTCTACATAGATTTCTTAATGCTGTTCTCTATTTTTATGAGTAGGCAGTACTACTCATGAAGGCAGAAACCCAGGCAAGCAAACAAACCACTGATAAATTTCTCAGCTTTACAGGAGTCTTAAGATGACTCATGTTAACTTCATTTAGCCTATAAGTCAAGTTACACTGAAAAATACAGCAGTAAGTTATGCTTTTAATTGGAAAATAAATATAACGTGCAAACTTTTAAAATTTCCTAAGCAAAATAGCTATATACCAGTTTATGTGTATAAAAACTCTCATGATTCACAGTATGTATGTATTCAAACCTTAGCTAAAGCTATCTGGAAAACAATACGTTTGAAACTGCTCTTATTAATTATAAAAGTTAGCTTCATTTAGATCAGGGGTGGGCAACTCCAGGCCTCGAGTGCCGGTGTCCTGCAGGTTTTAGATGTGTCCTTGATCCATCACAGCTGATTCAAATGGCTAAATTACCTCCCCAACATGTCTTGAAGCTCTCCAGAGGCCTGGGAACAAACTAATTATTTGATTCAGGTGTGTTGGCCCAGGGTGAGATCTAAAACCTGCAGGAAACCAGCACTCGAGTCCTGGAGTTGCCTACCCCTGATTTAGATCATTTCCTCAGCTTTGTTAACCTTCGTCTATCGCTTCTGATATCTAAGGAACTCACCTGTGTATAGACAGGAAGTCGCGACTGAAGGTCATTGCCCTGTTTCACCTCTTGTGCGTTGATCTCTTCTTTTAAAAAAATCACATTTTAGCCCCTCATCCCAGCCCGGCTGCCGGCGTGGGCAAATGGAAAACAGTGAGTGTGAGGAGCCCCAGCTCTCTTCTCCTTATTAGTGCCGGTTGCTTCAGCTCAGTTGGCTCATTCTCACTCTGTGGTGTCATGTCTGTGAGCAAAGCTGAATCTGACTCACAAGGGCAGAGGATCTGTGCCCAAGAGTTATCTTTTCACAGCGGACATCAGCCTAACCTGTATGTTTTTCAATGTGGCACAGAGACAAAAAGGAGTTTCCTCAAAGAGCCTTTTATACAGACTAATATCAAACCAGTAACTAATACAGCTTCATATAATTTTGTCTTTATTCTTTTTAGATGTATGATTGAAGAGTTGACTAAACAGCCAGCATGTGCTGTCAACATCTCATGTATTGCTGTAGGGCAGGTAGAGACATGCACACAACAAGGATATGATCACTACAACTGCTGCCAGCTAAGAATGACTCATGACTTGACTCACTTTGACATTAGTTGTATTCAGTTCAAGTTTGTTTATACAGCACCTAGTTACAACAGCAGCCACCCAAAGTCACTTTGTTCTGCAAGCTAACAACTGCACGAAAACCCCAACAATCAGATGATTCCCTATGAATGAACTCTATGCAGCAGTGGGAGGAGAAAACTCTTGTAAGAGGAAGAAACTTCTGGCAGAACCAGCTATGGGTTGGGGGCGATGGGAAAGACTGGACGTGTAGCAGTGGGGAGAAAAAAGAGGTGACTGGAGAAGAAACCAGCGGATCACACAAAGTCCGGGAGTCTGAGCCTATAGCGGCGTAACTAAGGGACGGTTCAGGGTCACCACATCCGACACAAAGACTAATCTTAAAAGTAGAGAGGGTGTCTAACTGGCCCAAATGGACACAAATGGTCTAATGGCTGAAGGCTGTTAGGACGTTTTTGTATGAGGAGAAAGCTTTTAAATTAAACTCTGTGATTAAGAGGAGGTAATGAAGAGAAGCTAGTACAGGAGAAAAATGCTCTATCTTTCTGCTCTGTTGCAGTACTGTCACTGCAGCTTTTTGGATTAACTGCACAGCCTGATAATAATGAATTACAGTAGCCCAGCCTAGAAGTAATGAATGCACAGACTTAGACGGGATGTTTCTGCGATATTGGGCAGATGAATGAAAGGCTGTCCTAGATATTTGTTAATGTGTGGATTGAAGGGCATATGCTGTTTAAAAACAACTCTTGGGTTCCCCACAGTGTTACTGGAGACCAAGGTACTGCCATCCAGAGTAAGACATGCCTAGTTTAACTAGATGATTTGTGCCCCCTGGCTTCACAGATAAATAAAGCTTGGTATCATTTGCAAAGCAGTAAAATTATATACTGTGTTTTCTAATAATACTGCCAGGGGAAACACGTATAACGTAAATAGCGTTGCTCCCAGCAAAGAACCCTGAAGTCCACGATTAACTTTTGCATGTGAAGAAAAGCCATTTACATCCAAAAATCTGAGTTTATCAGATGTGATTGAAACCACTGCTGCACATTTCCTTTAATACCAATCCTATTATTGGAAATATTAAAGATAATAAAGGAAAATGCCAATTTTATTTAACCTCCTAGGACCTGGTGTACACATATGTGGACATCACATTCTGGGTTGTCTAGACCAGCGGTCCCCACGGACCGATTTATGTCTGACAATATTTTCACGGACCGGCTTTAAGGTGTTGTGGATAAATACAACAAAATAAAACCAGTAACGGTACAAAAACAGAAAATTTATTCATAGCACACAGGAAAAGATCCAGGGAAACCGAGTTAATGATAAAAAAATAACGATAAAAACTGATAAAAACCCTGAAAACCATAAATTTCACACCCGAGCCTCAACTCTCGCAGCCCAGTACCAAACAACTCCCTGGGATTGGGGACCGCTGGTCTAGACCACAATACTTAATTTTGCTCTATAAGGGCCTAATATCTCTTACGAGAACATTACACTGCCACTGGTCTATCGAAATTTAAAACGAATGTTCTCATATGTGGATATCAGACCCTTATAGAGAAAAATCAGGTAAAAAGATAATTCTTTGATTTTACATTCATCAGCTCAAGTAGCAAAGCGAAGTTAAAAATGCATGCCATGAAAGAGTTCAGGTCTTAGGAGGTTAAGGTAACAAACTGTATCAAATGATGCACTGAAGTCTCCCAGGACAAGCACAAAGATGAGCCCATGGTCAGAGGCCATGAGAAGGTCATTAGTAACGTTCACTACTGCTGTTTCTGTGCTCTGAATCCGGACTGAAATTTCCTCAAGTAGATAAGTCCTTTGCAAAGTTAGATTAGTTAGTTGTTTCACAGCTACTCTTTGAAGAAGTTTTCAATAAGAGAAAGGTTGGAAAAGCTCAATGATTAGATGAGACATTAGATAAGGCTTGGCACGTGGTGCCTAGGGACAGCATGTTGCTGCTCTGGATGAAGTAGTTATTGGAGAGAGTTTGCAGAGGCTGATGGGAAGGCAACTGTCTAGATAAACATCAGTAAACAATAAGGTAGCTATAATTAATGAGGTACTTGTCTGAAGGTCGTAAATATTTTTTCCTCGAATGCTTACAATGTTGTTATTATGAAAAACAAAACAAAACATAAAGTTTGATGGAATTCTTGGGTAAAAGAGCTCCAAGGCGAATAGGTTTACTGCAGAAAAGGAACCTCGTGTTGTTCCTCTTTCTTTTATCAGTGAGAAACAGTAAGAAGTCTGCGATTTGTGAAGGTGTTTTTTCATACAGCAACAAATTATTTATCCAGGCTGATTGAGAATTATAGCAGCAAGGCAAACTTGTCTAATTTGTCCCTTTCTTTTCGAGAGAAGCCACGCTGTCCAGTATTGCATGAAGTGAGGCATGCGTCGCTCCTAACAGGAGCAATAATGCAATATTTGCCAAAAATGCCACAAACTTTGCATATTGAATTGCTTCATGTATTTGTTGCTGTGCTTATCGCTCATAACAGGTGCAAATTTATTCTGTCTCTAAGCTGGTAAACACTTGTCTGCTGGCTGGACTGAGAACAGCTGTTTTTACTTTTAGTCTGGTGCATTTTGCATGCAGTGTTTACACAGTGAATAAATCAGACGAGTATGTTTGTATCAGACTAGACATGACAGTTCGTTTGTGAGTTCTCATACGCATGACTTTGCCAAAACTAACAAAATTATGTTTATTAGTTTCGATGCTTATATGAAAAGAGAACGGATTTATGGTAGTGGCAAGAGGTGGAGGGATGAGATTCTAAACTAGCCTGTTATAAAGAAAGTAATGTTTCAGAAAATAATGAAACAATAACAAGGAACAAAAAGGAACGAATACTTGCAAGTAATATTACAGTGGCTCTAACATGATTTATCCAGGAAAACATTGGGTGTTAAGATTTAAACACAAGATTTAAGATTTAAAAATATTTTTTCCCATCACTTCCTCTGTCAGCTTCATTGTCCAGGATGCAAAACATATTCAGTTCAATTCAATTTTATTTATTACAGCGCCAAATCACAACAACAGTCGCCTCAAGGCGCTTTATATTTTAAGGCAGACCCTACAATAATACATTCAGAGAAAAAAACCAACAATCATATGACCCCCTATGAACAAGCACTTTGGCGACAGTGGGAAGGAAAAACTCCCTTTTAACAGGAAGAAACCTCCGGCAGAACCTGGCTCAGGGAGGGGCGGGGCCATCTGCTGTGACCGGTTGGGGTGAGAGAAGAAGGACAGGATAAAGACATGCTGTGGAAGAGAGAGAGAGATTAACAAGTGTGATTCAATGCAGAGAGGTCTATTAACACATGTTGAGTGAGAAAGGTGACTGAAAAGGAAATACTCAATGCATCATGGGCATCCCCCAGCAGTCTACACCTATAGCAGCATAACTAAGGGAGGATTCAGGGTCACCTAAACAAATATAGAAAACATTTTACAATACATGCTGAGGCTAAGCATGGAAAATGATTGTCATTGTGACATATCAGCATGTCATCACACTGCCAGCTCATGAACCGTCTATCTATCATCAGCAAGGAATCCGATCTTTAAGTGATGACATATGAACCCTGCTTCGGGGTCAAAACTACTCTGCGTTTATTAAGGCTGTTGTGTGTTTAACATGTTTTAATGCTTTTTATCTTGTTCTATTTAATCTGAACAAGCCTCTAAAAAAGTCAGTGATCACTGTCGGCCTCGCTCAATTTTATTACCACTGTTTATTTTAAAGCTTCGTTTTTAAAACCTTATTGTTACTCCCCTCGAGTCGTAATAAAGCTCAACTTGTTCTTTGCGTTTTAACTGACATTTATTTCGGACAGGAGGATTCTTCGACATGCTTTAACATGTAATGATGTCCAACCACAGCCGATACAATGCCGTCAGAACTAAAAAGAAATACAAACTTAAATGAATATTCTTAATAAAGCCCTTAAGCATTCTATATAACAAAACATTCCAACAAAACAATCAATAAAATACACATTACACCTCACACTGCGGTAATTGCACTCAAATATCACGCAACACTAGCGTATTTACATACAACGATAATAAACAAAAGAAAACATTTACCTCATTGGCCTCACTCAAAGGGAATAAAACTTTAATCCTTATGTCGTGGGGAGGTCCAAAAAAGGCACTCTTTTATTTATCTTACTGTAGACGTGCAAACCTTGTGGCTCATCTCTCAATTAGCTTGCTGAGTGTGACAGCCAAAAAAATACCCTCTTAGCAATAACAGACGGAACTATAGAAACGGTTCCTATCTAATTGCACAATTAGCACAAATAACACATTTAAACATATAAATCTAAAGAACAAAACATGAATTACTATTTATTTATTTATTTATTATTTCTTAATATTTCAACTACTAATTGTTTCAGTCTTACATATCTAATAAAATGAACTTAAATGCGAGAGTTGCCTATGACGGCAGCTCACTTATGATGTAACTACAGCCCAGCTCACGCAGCATTAATGACTAACCTCGTATTGTGGATGGATTATCTCAGTTATTCTCCTGACTGAAGTTTGGTCTGTTTACAGCATCCTGCCATGCGACTGTATTTGTCCCTAACCATCGGGAACCCTCACATTAACTTTTATTGAGTGGAAAAAGTTAGCGTTCCTCCTCCAGCTTCACTGTGTTTATGTTATGCTAACTTAGCTGTGTATCTAGCAATCATGTAGCACATCATTATATACCAGCTAGCCCAACTTGAGTAACCCTACAAACGTCACTGCTGTTTAGTTTTCTGTCTTCATTTATGTTGGAAGTGATAGCAGAGCTGCACGTCTTAATTTGTCTCAGAAATCTCTCAGTCAGAATATGCTATATTATATTTAGATGGAAACTAGCGAGCTAACTTCCTGCTAACTTCTAACTCTGTTAAATTTAATAAATTCTGTTTTCATGGATGCCTGGATGTTAAACTTAATTGTTACACCTGGTAGAGCAGCAACGCTGATCATTTTATTAAAAATGACAGACTTTAGATAGTTTTCAACTCTCAGTAATGCCGCAGTGATCGTTTGACTTTGGGACCTGTTTGGGCCCAGACAAAGCTAATGACTTCAGACAAAATAGGTTATAAACAGTTCATCAAATGAATGCCCTCTGTTCCACATCAAAACCGTTATATATAATCTCAAATGAATAAGGATCCTTCATCTGTCAGTCTGTCTATTTTTGAGAAATGTTCTTCTAATGCACCTCTAGTTGGTGACTCTTTGGCCCAAGCTGGAAATGGTTAGGATAACCAGTGTGTGTGGGGTGGTGGTGGTATTGGGGGTGCCCACGTACACTGAGCCACATTTCTTTCTTGTAATTTCTTTAAGCAGCCTCCAGGAATAGTTCACTCTTAAAAACAAGTTTTCAAACAGCTATTTGAAAGGGTCTAAAATGCTCTTCAGACTGGGTCTTGCTACAAAAAATGTTTCCAGTTAATTTAACTGTCTCTGTTTTCCTGTGACAAATGACATCAGTCACTCACATATGCTGTATGATGAGTGGCTGTTGTGAAAGTCTGAAACCCACAGTCTGCATGTTCTGCACAGTCACATTTTGAGCAATCGCACACACACGTCCTTCTAGCTGTCTTCATTTCAAAATGAACTTTACAGTGGCCCTGAGAGGCCAAACGGACTGCAACTTCAGAAAACACTTTGCAAAAAAAAAAAATGCTGCAAAAAGAAAAATGCTGCAAAAAGAAAAACACTTGCAAAAAGAAAAATGCTGCAAAAAGAAAAACGCCTGCAAAAAGAAAAACACCTGCAAAAAGAAAAATGCTGCAAAAAGAAAAACGCCTGCAAAAAGAAAAACGCAGCAAAAAAAAAAATGCTGCAAAAAGAAAAACACCTGCAAAAAGAAAAACGCCTGCTAAAAGAAAAACACCTGCAAAAAGAAAAACGCTGCAAAAAGAAAAATGCCTGCAAAAAGAAAAACACCTGCAAAAAGAAAAACGCAGCAAAAAGAAAAATGCTGCAAAAAGACATCCAGGCATCCATGAAAACGGAATTTATGACATTTAACGGAGTTAGAAGTTAGCAGGGAGTTAGCTCGGTAGCTTCTATCTAAATATAATATAGCATGTCCTGACTGCGGGGTTTTGGAAACAAATTAAAACGTACAGCTTTCTTATCACTTCCAGCATAAATGAAGACAGAAAACTAAACAGCAGTGACGTTTGTAGGGTTACTGAAGTTGGGCTAGCTGGTATATAATGATGTGCTACGTGACCACTAGCGACACAGCTATGTTAGCATAATATAAACAAGCTAACTTTTTTTCCACTCGATAAAAGTTAACGTGAGTGTTCTCGGTGGTCAGAAACAATTGTAATCGCATGGCAGGATGCTGTAAAAGGACCAAACTTCAGCCAGGAGAACAACTGAGATAATCCATCCACAATACGAAGTTAGTCATTCATATACTGCTGCATGGGCTGGGCTGTAGTTACATCCTAAGGTTTTAAAAACTGAGCTTAAATAAATGATTAGCGGTAATAAAAGCCGAGGGAGGTCAACAGGGATCACTGACTGTTTTAGGAGCTTTTTGAGATCAAATAGAAGAAAATACATAACATTAAACATGTTAACAACACAAAAGCCATATTAAACACAGACTACTTTAGACCCGGAAGTAGGATTCGTCGCGTCATCACTGAACAACCAGATTCAGGGTCTGCAGCCTTAAAGTACGCAGCCTTAACGGTCCTCAAGGGCCGCGTACTCAAAGACAGCTGAGGCCGGAAGTGCGAGGCTTGTAGGCTTGTGAAATGGGACGGTCTAGCCTCCGTCACGCTGCCCAGGTTGCCTAGCAACCATGATACTAACAGCTGGAAACGTTTCACACAGCTTTGTTTGACAGAAATGAAGGAGAACATATTTTGTACATTTGTTTCTACATGAGCTTTGTGTGATTTGATAAGTATCTGAGGCTGAGACCACAGGGCTGTAAAACATGATTGTTGGGCTTCATTTCTGTATTGAACAGTCATTTAAGATTAACTAGTAAATAACAATTAGCTAATGTTGTTCATGAGACTAAAGTCATCTCACTTTGGTAATGTAAATATAATATGGCCAATATTATAGTTATTATATTAATCATTATTAGTTATTACAGCAGTGAGTTTGAACTCCGTGTCAAATACTGAGCTTCAGTAAAGATTCAAGTTGCATTTATTTATATTTCCTATCACCTTAAATCTTTACTCAAAGACAAGTATCTTTGACAGTATATATATAGATGTATTATATATGAGACAAATATTGTTCTTTTAATATGTTGGCATTACTAAATTTGGCTCATATGTGTAAAAAGAAAATGTACGAGCTGTGATAACTGTTTCTGATAGAATGAAGAGTAGACTGATATATGAAATATTCCTTTATTGGGTGAGAAAATCAGACCATGTCATAACTGCTTTAAGTCACACAGAATAGATATCAGAGCCTCATACAGGCTGACTTCTGCTAAATGGGTCAAACTGGGCAGAAAGTATACAAACACATAACATCCTTATAGAATATGATGTAACACTATAGATCAACTTACCTCAGAATATATAAAGCATATAAACAATTACAGCAATATGATGCAACAAACACAGCAGCACTACTAATCCTCATACTCAATACTCAAAGCTTCATAGAACTGAAACAAACATTTCTTTTTAGCTCCATTCTGCTGCTGATACATACTTTAGGTTTCTGAATATTACACTTGTTGCTGCCTTTCATAGTGTGTAACTTGAAGGCCCTGAGTACTTTCTCCCACACTGAAAACACTGGGATGATAAAATGATTTGAACATTACCTAATAAGACTGATTCAGGACAGACAATTAGTTATTCTAAACTTTTCTAGCAGTCCTTCACAAACAGGGAACAGTCTGTCTATTCTCTCCATCTGTCAGCTGCTGCTGGCTCTTCCTCCTCCTCTTCCTCACACACTGCTGAGTAGGGATGGGTATCGTTTAGGTTTTATCTGATACCGGTGCCAAATCGGTACTTTTGAAACGGTGCCGGTGCTCAAGCGGTGCTCAAACCGGTGCTTAAAGAATGGAGAACACAAAATTGGTCCAAAAACCTCTCATATTCAGCTGGTTTTTTGTAAAAAGATAACAATGTGTGCCTTTTCTGCAGCTATGGGGCATATATGGTATCACTCTTAGCCGGAAGCAGTGCTTAAACAATGGAAAAAATACAAACTTTGTCCAAAAACCTCTCATGTTTAGCTGTTTCCCTCTTTTTCTTTGGTCATTTTAGCCTTTTTGGCCAGGGTGAAGGGAGTATCTGCCATCAAACAAGAAGACAGCCGCATGTAGCTATGATGATGTTTGCTAGTTCACCTTACATGCATTAATGTAATAACGTGGTTAGCCTACTCAACGTAAATTACACACGAACAACATTAAGCTACTCACGCAGAGAAGAACGGCTGCTGCTGCCATCAAATACGGCGCATTTCTCAGCTTTTAAAAAAAAAATGCTATGCGTCGCCAGGTGTTTCATCGGATTTGAGGTGTTACCTCCTTTGACAGTATCACAGTATCAGCTTAAAGCACTTGTTGCAGGCTGCTGAGTTTGCATATTTTGCTGTGAAGTACAGCCAGACTTTTGACCGCTTCGCCTTGGGCATTTTTAATCTGTAGCTCTGCATAAAAGAACGTACGTACCTGGCCCTGCCTACTATCCTCGGAAACGTAAAATGATTGGCTAGAAGTTTATCACAGCTCAGGAAAAAAAAGCACCAAAATAAAGCACCGAAATGTGCGCTGCTTTTCGGTCTGGTTACTACCGTTTATGTCAGAACCAGTGCCATCATGGCACCGGACACCGGTACCCATCCCTACTGCTGAGTTTGTCCTGGTGAATCATCAGGGGTGCAAAGCCTCACAGATGATGTGCAGCAGTGGGTCCCTCAGTCTGTTCTCATTCTGGACACTTGCAGTTGTCACACATGGAAATCAAATGTGTGATAAGCTGCAGGATTCAAACACAAGTGTAACTTGTAAGAAACAGAGAGAGAGTGCAGGACAGACAGGTGACAGTCTCAGGTGTATACACTGCTACAAAACAGCACCAGAGAAGGAGGATTTAGTGTTTGTGTTATTACGAGTGCTAAACAAGAAGGGTTCCCAGATGGTACAGTGGACACATGTGTGACTCCTGTGATTAAAGCATCTTTCTTTCAGCTTAACGAGTGAACCGTCAGCTCGTTCAAACACACGTTAAAGTCCGTTTGGCTCGACACCACCGAACAGAGGCAGCAATATAGCATGGCTAACATTAACAGTGCAGTGAATCCTGCTTGTGCCGTGATATTCAGGACTGCAAACCAAGCAGCATCACTGACTTTCAGCTTGTTGTGTTTGTGGATATATGACTGACTTTAATTATCCATAAAATCATCAGATTCTCTGTAAGATTAAGGTCGACTATCGAACGGCATATAAAGTAAAGGCTTTAAAACCAAGTAAACGCTGAAAAAACAAACATCGCTAATGTCACATAACTTTGCCGGCATGTGGCCAACAGTAATGTTTTAATGTTCTTCATTATTAAACATTTGCACATAAATAAGTGACATCATATTCAGTACTTACTTTTGAAAGTTTACTCTTTGGCCGCCCCGCTTCCACTTCTTTGAAGTGTCTCCCAGTCCCAGTGCACTTGTTGGCATGTTTTGGTTCGTGCAACTGGTCCGTTGGGTTATTTTCTCCCCAGAAACATTTCCGTTGTGTCTTGTGTGCTTTTGCAGCGGTTTTCTTTTTGCAGCGTTTTTCTTTTTGCAGCTGTTTTTCTTTTTGAAGTGTTTTTCTTTTTGCAGCGTTTTTCTTTTTGCAAGTGTTTTCTGAAGTTGCAGTCCGTTTGGCCTCTCAGGGCCACCGTACAATTTATAATTTACGATAATCTGTTAGTAGAAGATGCAAAACACTAGACTGAAAGAACACTTGGCTAGTCTACACAATGAGCAGATTTACTAGTAAAACTCTTGAAAATGTGCCTCTTGGTTGGCTGATTTATTTGAATAAATGAAATGTTAGTGAAGATGAAGAAACCCAGGATATATGAGTCGTCTACAGTGTAACAGTAGTTACATCTGACTGATAAATATCTGATAAATAATATCAGTGATGATCTAATCAATGATTTGATTGGAATCTGCATGACCATTTAGGTTAACATGCTCACGATGAGACTCACATACTTAAAGGACACTTGACTTAATACAATTCTAAAAACATCAGGATGTTAGAACAAAGGACTCTCACGAGTCACGACTGATGAGCATCTGGAATCCTCTTGAGCAGCTGGTGTCCTCAGTTTCTAGATGTTTACTGACCGCTGTCAAAGAAGGGGAATGCTACACATAGGTAAACATGACTGAGCTGTGTTTTTTTCCTAAAACAGTTCATTGTCTCAGTTGAAACACTTGATATGTGCTCTCTTGTGAATAAAATATAAGGTTATTACATTTGGAAATCTGTGCATTCTGATGTATTTTGATTTTAAACAACATTTTAACTTTGTTTTTTACAATCGTGGTTGTAAAAATGTTGACACAGATGTAGACTAGATACACTTTCACACAAAGTGTGTCCTCATATCTTTACTTCCACTGAAAGTGGCCTGTAAGTTGTTCTGCTTTTGCAGGATGCTACAAACAGCGCTTACACAATGTTAACAGCTCAGATAAACAACAGTTTCCCCATGAATATTTCTTTTGTATGATTTTGGTTTTATTGCTTTTTATACACTATTAGATTTATCTGTTTGTTTGTTTTTTCATTTGTTTGCATTCACTAAACTAGTCTGGTTTCGTCTTTGTTTGAGAGGTGTTATGTGGTAAATGTGGTAAAAATATGAAACAACAATGCTGAGTGTCATATAACCCTACATACTCTGCATGAGGACTATAACGACTAGCAGGGGGTCATCTGAACGGACCGTATTCTTACATATGTGCAGCATACACTCTGGCTTAAATTCTTTATCATGATGTGTAAAATGAAGCTGTACCATTCAAAGATGTGTCACTATTTCCACTGACCCAAAGCATCCCGGATGTTTGAAATAATATCTCTAGATCAGCTAACAAGAACTCTGTATACATGCACAATGTCAGCGACTAGAAAACCACAAAGCTTTACATGTTGTTTGTTTCCTATGAGTGTTCTGGCAGGGTTCTGTCTCAGAGGTAATTGCTGAGGTAAGTGGTAATTTCAGAGATAAAGTGACCTACATAAACATCTGCAGGATAGCACCGGCTCTGCAAAAACCCACAGAATGGACCATTTTTAAAGTCAGATATCACATCAATCATATGAAGATGTTCTTTCTCATATGATTTGAAACAGATTTGAGTTTCAGGGGATCACACATATATTTAACAGTGATTTGAACCTCAACAAATCTCTCTTTAATCTATAACAGCTATATTTTGCAAATTATGGAGGTGAATAATGACAGACTCAACAGTGTAACACTGGTTTAAAATGATTTAATTAAATGGCGGCTGCTCTCATTTCCATGAAAGGATTGGAGCTGCTGTGAAGTCAGAAGTGTTGTTGGGCCCATTTCAAGTATGTAGGGTGGCTACATCCAATAAACAGAAGTTGACAGGAGTAATACCTAAATCTGTGACTACTTCCAAAAGAAGTCATGGATTCCTCTAGCATTAATGGTTATCACAAAAGAGGTCTGTGTTCCAGTTTACAATGCAGCGACTGCTTTAAACACGCTTGTATGTTTGGTGTTTTTTTTTTTTAAATGTGAGCATTAACCCACAGATAAGTCAGCTCTGTCAGCGCTTTCTCTTTTTTAGTGGGTTATTTTTTTCCCCAATCATTGCTAACCCAGTGTAAGCCACATACCAAGCATCAAACCTAGCAACTAGCTAGTGAATGTCCATCTGTTCATGTCCATCCATCTATTTTCTTCCACTTATCCAATTCAGGGTCATAGGTGGGTGGCTAATGGAGACGGATTTGTCGCAAAGCCCTGCCACGCGGGACAAACGCTAGGAAGAAGAAGAGGTGGGTGGCTAACACAGAGAGGCAGACAACTGCTCATACTAAAAGTAAGTGTTGGGGAGTAACGGAATACATGTACCGGCACTACGTGTTTAAAGTTGATTTATTCTGTTACAGTTACCATTTAAAAGGGTAGTATCCAGAATGCAGTTACTTTGTTGAAACAAAGGGATTACATGGTGGTCTTTTCCTGTTTCACATGTTGGGCCATGCTCCCTCAATTTTTGGTAATTCCACGCCGCTGGAAACCCAAACAAAACACGCATTAAGACGCTCTAATGCCTGTGTCTCAATCTCGCGGCCCATGTCACCCCTACTTGCGGCCTGCATATTGACGTAATGAAATATTTTTTTGAATTATTGTTCAAAAAATTATTTAATATGAAGGCAATAGGCAGAGTGTTACAGGCATAGAGAATGTAGCCTCATGGGCAGTGTAGCCCAGTTGTAAGTAAGCTATTAAGACTTGACTGTACACTGTGTTCGTGTAAAAAGTAAAGCCCGACACGGAACCCGACGTATTAGCGATGTATTAGCCAGACGTCCCTTTACTACGGTTCAGAGCCGCGGATCTGTTTTATATACACGCGGAATAGTTTTCTATATGACATCGCTGCAAAAAGTGCAGCCTTACCTAATGTTCATCCTACTGTTACTCATCTATATTAAGATTTAAAAATCTAGTTGGTATTGGTATGGCAAGTAACCCTCAGTGATAGTAATAAATCACACAGCAATAGGTTGTAAAAAGCATGATAATATATTAAGTAATCCAGAGTATTCAGAATACGTTACTCTGAGTAACGTAATGGAATACGTTACAAAATACATTTTGGGGCATGTATTCTGTAATCTGTAGTGGAATACATTTCAAAAGTAACCTTCCCAACACTGCTAATATTCACACTGAAAGCCAATTTAGAATCATCAGCTAGCCTAGCATGCCTATAGATGTGCATATAGCATGCATAGCCTTGCAAGCACATTGACGTTCTTGTGCTGAGGCAGCAGAGCTAACCACTGTGTTGCCCTATGACCGTCGCAGAGAATTTAGCAAGGAAGATAAACTAAAACTAATATGCTGTTAGCGCTCAAACACAGGCTAAAAAGTCGGATCTATCTAACTTGTGTAGCTAATAAAGCTTAATTTAATCCATCTATCTGTAGCTATTCATATATTTAACTGTGGATTTAGCATGGAGGGCTTGATCTTATCCCAGCTGAAAATGGGTAATAAACAGAATACCTGCCGCTCAGGTCATGGTCACACCCACAGCCAATTTAGAAATACCAAGTAAACTGTTACACATGTCTTTGGGTCACTGTAGCAAGCCAGAACACCTGGAGAGAACTCACACAGGCGCAGGAAGAACATAGCAATTAGCAGTTACACAGCTGTGGCAGCCGTGGTATTGGGGGAAACAAGGCTCGTCTTTTTTGGCTTTTCCAAAGAGCTACAAGTTAGCTGGAAATGCTGAGGCGAGACAGCAAAAGAGCTCTGTGTAAATGAGCAGTCAGTAAAATTCTGAGTAAATGAGGTAAATCTGGGATGATGCACTCAACATGTTAAGCGTCTCCACTTCCCGCTCACATTGGACTGTTTTATTGCATTTTGTAGATCAATACAATTATGATCCACAAAGAAACCACAGTTCAGAATCCACAAAGTGCACTCGAGTTCATCACCAGTTAACAGTTTTCAAGTGCACGCTCACAGATGCAAACAGATAACGCTAATCTGTCGAGCAAGTGTTTTTAAGTCTGCCAATGCGCCATTAAGTTTTGCGATGGCGGAGGAAAGCATTTGTTGCCAACATTAAGACTCAAATCTCATTGAGGTCACACAAAGAACGGCTACATGTGGTAAACGCTAAACACTTTGTACGTTTTTCAGTTTCTGGCGCTTGTATTTCGTGGAATGTAATGACTCAGAAAAACAAACAAACACACAAATATCCTCTCAACATCTTTCAACGTCTCAAAAGACCTGCCCCCACCTACCCGTCATTACTCCCTGCGTTTGGCGCTAATGCATTTTCAAGCTAATACATAATGTAACAGACGCCTTTGTTTTTTTATGCTTGTGCTGAACCACTAAATAGGTTATAGATGAATTATCTTGCCCTTCCATCCCAAAGGCCGTTCAACTGTGAGAATGAGTTTGCCCATTTCCACTGCAGCATCCGCACTCCATTAACTTAGTGTAAACCACGCTCATTGGCAATATACAAAGGAAATGCAGCACAACAGCTGTTGATGATGTTGTTGTGTTTTCCTTCTTTGGGTTAACTAACTATCTCTGCATCTCCTTTCTTTATAGCTAATCGTCATCATCACCCGTGTCAACCCGAGTTCCAACTTGTTGTCAACATGTTCAGACAAAACAGCTGCGCTAAACTCTCCAGTTTACTCGACAGCTGCATAGTAAACGACGTGTTCATTACAAAGCGACTAGACATAAGCTGTCACCTAAAGCAAAGACTTTAAATGTTCCTATTTCCCAACACTTTTCATGCAGTGCCCAGTGACATTAGACACTATGTACACAATATGTTGTTAGAAATTGCTGTGTCAACAAGGTGTCAGACTCGAACAGGTCAGGCAGGCTGATACAGTCATCTGAGGGGGAAATATGAGAAAATAAATAAAGAACAGATGGTGTTTGCATTGCACCAGGAAAGTGTGAAGTGAGTGGAAAATATGGTTTAGGGTGTGTGTTCAGCAGAAGCAGATACTGGCCTATCAGGATAAATCAGTAAGTGGCAGTAAAAAAAATATTAGTAACAAATTTTGGCAAATGAAAGCACAATATTGCCTACAGCGAAGAAGTAAAAAAAGATCACCTTTACAGTGGTTTCCCCCCATGAGCTAAAGTGTTTGTGATGTCACTGAGTTTGATGTGACTGTGCTGCGTAGTTAAAGGGAAAGACCAGCCCCACTTCAACTTGCTTTCAAAGTGAGCCTCTGAAGACGCAGCATCATTCCATTACTGTGGCAACATCTGGTAGATGAAGCAGGCAGTCGGTCTGAGGCAGCATTGTGATTGCGGACGTCAGGCGGGAGTGAAGATTGACATACCATTTTTGAAAACAAGAATTCACCGGTAAGGAGAACATGCCTTAGCTGGAGTTGAATTTGCTGGAATGTGGGTTTTATTTTTGTGATGTTTATACTTTTGCTAACAGCTGTGGGTGACAGAGAAAGCGCTCAGCAGCGTGTAGGCTTATTGTTAGAAGTTACCACTCATTGTCTGAGCGGTGCAAATAATCTATTTGTTAATTTAAAGAGTGCTTTGAGAATGTCTTTCAATCAAAAGTGAAAGAGCAACAGAAAGTCTGTTAACTGAAACTGAATCAACGAGTTTTTAGCTTCACAGTAGTGAATGTGCATTACAGTTACGCTCAGGTGCATGGTGAGTTATGTAACACATATGCACGCTCCTTAATAATTTATCGCCTGCACAATGCTAAATGAAACGATTTGCCCCGTAGTGAAGTGGAGTCTGACAGAATGTGATCCATCTGTTAATAATGAGTCTGTGACAAGTGCTCACAATGAACAGTGTCTCAACATTTCACAAGAACTGCATCTAAAAGAGACATTAGCTTATGAAACCAAAAACAGAAGCTTTACCATGTGACAGGATGGAGGTTGAAAGTGCTTATCTGTTTTCGGTGTTTCTTCCAGAATTGCACGACAGGCTCACAGACTATCTGAGAAATAATCTACCACATTGGGGTTACAGCACTTTACACAGCTCTGCGTTTTTGCTTTCTCATATGCATATTTTTTGGGGGCCTGAACCACTTTCATTTACACATTTTTATGCACGCTCATAATGCGCTTTCCCTCTGTCTCAGCAGCTACACAAATGGAGAATGTGACAGGTGGTTTGCAGGACAACTCCAGTCGGTGCGAGTCCATCGATGACTTCCGTAACCAGGTCTACTCAACAGCATACTCCCTCATCACAGTTCTAGGCCTGGTTGGGAATGGCTTTGCCCTGGTGGTGCTTATCAGAACGTATCGCCAGAACTCACCCTTTCACGTCTACATGCTGAACCTGGCTGTGTCTGATCTGCTGTGCGTTATGACGCTGCCGCTGCGAGTTCTCTACTATGTCAGAAAGGGAGACTGGCACGAGGGGGACTTTCTCTGTCGTATCAGCTCTTACGCCCTCTATGTAAACCTCTACTGTAGTATTTACTTCATGGCAGCTATGTCTTTCACGCGTTTCTTGGCTATTGTTTTCCCTGTGCAGAACCTGCGGCTGGTGACAGAGAACCGTGCACGCCTTGTTTGTGGTGCTATCTGGGTAGTGATCTGTCTTTTATCTTCACCCTTCCTGATATCTGGCCAGAAGTTTGATCCGATAACGAATAAAACCAAATGCTTCGAGCCACCTCCACCCGGGAAAAGCTTGAAAAAACTAATTGCGCTGAACTATGTGTCGCTGATGGTGGGCTTTGTCCTGCCCTTTCTGGTCATCATACTTTGCTACGCTGGCATAGTCCGAACCCTGCTTTCCCGCACCCACGCTGCCCGCCGTCAGCGGGGCACAGGCACCAGAGCCATCCGGATGATTGTCATTGTCCTGCTGACCTTTCTGGTCAGCTTCATGCCTTACCACGTGCAGCGCACCGTGCACCTGAACTTTCTGTCTCGGGGAGACACTACCCACTGCGAGAACGTTTCCATGCAGAAGTTGGTGGTGGTGACGCTGTGCCTGGCTGCTGCCAACTCCTGTTTTGATCCGCTGCTTTACTTCTTCTCTGGGGAGGGTTTCCGCAGCCGGCTGTCCTCGCTGCGCCAATCCATGAAGGCAAGCACCATGCAACGCACAGACAGGCGAAAGCCCATCACAGCTTCAGAGTCAGGGGAAAACCAACAGCTGAAGACCGGTTAAATGGCACCATGAAGACAAGTTGTCAACAAGAACATTTTATCAGGTTTAGAGTGAGTAGCGCTCTCACGCCAACAAAAGACAGAAGTTTAAAAATGTTGACAGTTTTAAGTATTTAAACAGACTGTCTCCAGAGGATCATCCTCACGTAAGTTGATATTTATCATCTCAAAGTATTTGTTAAATATTTAAGTGATGTTATGTATTTTCAGTATAATGTAGCCTGTCGTGATCTAAAGGTTGTGGTGTAAATGCAAATATATATGTTATGTCACTGCATGAATGTATTTATATGATGGTGTAGTAGGCTATGACTTTTTATTGAAGGTTCAAGAAGGTCAAGGTTCGAACTTTGTAACTTGCATATGAAGGGTTAATCTCTGCCTCATGGTGAATACTGTAGAAAGAGCAGTGTGGTAAAGACTGTGGGTATTTATTTTCCTTTATAATTATTCTACTCTATGCTGTCGCTTTTATTTTTCACATTTCTTTGTGGAAACATTACTTTGATTTCTGTTTTTTCAGTACGAGTTATCATCATTTCCTGTCTTAGTTTATGTGTTTTGGTTTACTCTGAGATTTCTACACATTTTAGACATTATTTTTCTTTTCTTTTTTTTTAATGTATGAATAGTAATAAATATTTCACATTTTTACAGGAAGGTTTGTGGATTTAGAGGGTACCTCTAAAGCAATAGTTGACATTTTGGGAGATTGGGGAGAACGTACCCATGTGAAACTGAAGCCACATGACTGGAAGAGGGACTAAATAGCTTGCATGTTGCTCTCCACAGGTAACACATCCACCTACAGGTGTCTGTAAGGCTCACTACTCAGTGCACATATTTAATCCCTCGAATGTTTACAGCTTTGGCTTTATGCTGAATTAAACCTCACTTTCACAAAGCAACATGAGAATGGTGCCACTCTTTTTACTACCTGACATTAGCAAAAATAAGCAACATTTATAACCCAAAATGTCGAACTATTCCTTTAAACACATGGAAATATGTTGCTGTATTCAAGCAAATTTTCAAGCCATGTATAATAACTGCATTAATAAAAGATTCTGTCATAAAAGTCTATTAAATTCCCAGAGCCCTTAGGAGCAGCTACACCCTCTGGCCACTGGGGGTCAACACCAGTACAAATATTGTTAGTTCTTGCGTACAGCTCATTGTCTCCCTTGCCATACTATGTTTTTAGAAAAACAATGAGCCACTGTTTTCATGTCTAGAAACTGTGGAGGTCTTTCACAAATTGAATTTGTGAGAAACATATAAGTCATATGATCATATGTATGGTATGTGAGCATACAACCCCAGTTCCCAAAATAGGTGGGACGCTGGATGATCATCTGGTTTGTGTCCTCTTTTATCGACATTTCTGTTTTTTTGTTTTGTTGATTTTTTTGTGGCTTGTTTGTTTGTTTTGCTGTTGTTGGGTTGTTTTTGTGTGGTTTTGTGTGTGTTTTGTTGGGATTTTTTGGTTTTTTGGAGTGATTTTCAGGGTAAGTAAAGGTTAAGAGCATATTTCATCCTTCCATAAACCCACAACAGCCATAAATGAATTATGCTTCGGGGGTAATTTAGAAATACAAAACAGTGAGAGAAGATGAGACTGATGAGGCTGACCCTGCTGATTAGAACATAGAAGGCCACTGTATTACCGCTTCATACACAGATAATATCAAGCACATGATCGGCTCCCCCCGCCATTGGCACAAAAAGCTGTTTGTCTCAGTCTGGAAAACAGGAGCTATCTATCCCATAACAGTATTAGTGTACCTCACAGCAAGGATGCTAGCTATACAGGAAGCAGAGAAAGTCCCTGCTTGATTCTTACTTGCTTCTAAAGAGGGTATAGATAATTGTGCACTATTCATTGCAGGAAGTCACTCACATAGCTTTATTCAATTCATGCTGCAGATTCATTCCTATTTAATTAATTTAGCTTCATTTATGTATCATACTTATTTCTTGCTCTGCATTGTTTTTCTGGGACAATCATTTCATTCATTAAACTAAGGCTATTTGAGGCCCACCTTACTAAAGACAGTCTTGTCTATGATTGGCCAGCATCTGGAAGCACGGTGAGGGGCAGAAATTGGGGCTTGTAAAAACTGTTTTATTGTTGGAAAGGTTCGAAACCTGTAAACCTGCTAAGTAACATGATTTTCTATTAATATTTTAATTATAATTAATATTTTTCCAGGTTGGACACGCTTAAAAAAAAATCTTGACAGATTTCATCTGTTAAATGTAACAAATATTCCTCTTATTTTTAAGTACATGAAATTGCAATAAAATTAAGACTTTTATTTTAAAAGCGAACAAAAATTAATAATGATAAAGACCTAAAATAGAATTAACTGTACTTTTAAATAAACATAAAAAAAAATTTTCAAGATAAAATTATATAATATTAAAATACAATTACAAATTTAACATAATATCAGAAAAGGCTATTTTTTAAATAGAAAAAACGGAAAGTATAGTTTGCCATAAATACTTTTTTAAAACTAATTTTACAGATGTTATTCAACCAAAAGAATAAAATTCTGGAAAAGTATCAATAATAGAAAAGTCATGGATCATTTTAAAGATTTGTTTTTAATAAATACACGGATTTGATGACTTTGAGCAATAAATGCCTGTGGAATCATCCATCTTTGATCATTAAAAATATACTAAATCTAAAAGATGACTTTAGAGATAACTCATTAAACTTCTATGATTAAAATATTAATTATTATGTAACACTAAAAATATCTAAATATTTTGTAATTTCTTAGTCTTTTTGTAAAAAAAAAAATTTAATCAGGAGCATTCGGGAACAATCACATTTTGTATTTAAACTTTGAACAGAAACACAGTGTGTAGAGAGACTCTTCAGTTTTATTTATATATGCTAAAACACAGCAAAAGTTGCCTCAGCATGCTTTATATTGTAAGGTAAAGATCCTACAATAACACACAGATATATCAACAGAAGTTAAATTTCAGAGGACGCAGGAAATGAACTGACCTGACATGTTGAGGCAGTTAAAGATTCGTGGACATTTACAGAGCGACACTGTGGAATTTTAAACTTTTTGCAGCTAATGAAGAAAATGGGCCGTTCAAAGCCAGCAATGAGCACGATGCATCTGCAACTCAAGCTCCAGCCTGGCAGTAAATATCCATGAGCAATCACACTGTCTATTGTTTACATATACTTAAGGTGTCAGCTAACCATTAAAGTAATGAAACCATTGCTTTTCTTTCATGATGTTTATATAAGTTTATATAAAAGTAGAATATGGTGGCGTAGTGGTCAGCATTTAGCACTATGCAGTTAGTGGGGTTAGGCTAATTGAGGGTGATTTGCCCATAGGTGGGCGTCTGTTTCGATAACAAATTTTACCATTCTCGAATTCAAGAATTGCAAGAACTGCTCTTTGACATCACCTTGGAGAAATCTTGTCCCATTCTTCTTTGCACACTTGTTTTAATTCAGCAACACTGGAAAACTTAAGCATGAACAGCCTGTTTAAGGTCATTAGAGAGCATTAGAGAGCAATCACACTGTCTATTGTTTACATATACTTAAGGTGTCAGCTAACCATTAAAGTAATGAAACCATTGCTTTTCTTTCATGATGTTTATATAAGTTTATATAAAAGTAGAATATGGTGGCGTAGTGGTCAGCATTTAGCACTATGCAGTTAGTGGGGTTAGGCTAATTGAGGGTGATTTGCCCATAGGTGGGCGTCTGTTTCGATAACAAATTTTACCATTCTTGAATTCAAGAATTGCAAGAACTGCTCTTTGACATCACCTTGGAGAAATCTTGTCCCATTCTTCTTTGCACACTTGTTTTAATTCAGCAACACTGGAAAACTTAAGCACGAACAGCCTGTTTAAGGTCATTAGAGAGCATCTCGATCAAGTCTGAGTTTGGACTTCAAACTCAAAACCTCCAAAACCTTCATTTGTTTTTATTTGTTTACTTAGTTTGTTTTTTTCTAATCCACTTTCACTGACTTCACCTTGTCTAACAGGTTCTATTTAAGTGATATCCTTATTCATCAGGTCTGGAAGTAATTAGGCCTGGGTGTGGTTACTGAAACTGAACTAACCATTCAGACTGTCTTCCTCAGATATTTTACTCATAGGAGCGACTTTTAAACATGTTTAAGTCATTACTTAAAACTTATTAAAACATATTAAATGTAAATGTCCAACACTGTAAGATTATACTGAATGGTTTTGTGGGGTTTTGTGTTTTGTTTTTTAAGGGGAAACAGACTTACTTTTACAACATGTATAAACACTCACTCTGCTAGATGAGAAACACTTGGAGGAGCTTCCTGGGAGAGCTGTTTCTGTGTCAGGCATTTAGCCTTTCAGTCATATTTTCAAATGAAGTAACCTAATCAAAAAAGCTTGCTAAAATTGTTCTGAGGGATTTTTGTATTTGCCTTAGACAAAGAGATCACACTGATGAATACCACGAGCGGAACAGGCCTTGAATATGTAGTTGTCCATGGTGTTTTATTATTCTGTGTTTGAGAGGCCGATCGAGTTTAGGGTTTTTATGGAGCTGATCAAAAACAGAATGGCCCAAAGTGATACAGAATTACCCCACAGATGTTTATTTATTCACTAATATCTAATTCATGGGCGTTCAACATGGAGAAGTAGAACAAGTTTTCAGGCACCGTCATTTTATATCATCACAATCAGTTACTGAGTTTTTGAGCGGTCCTTTTGTTGCTGTTGTTTTTATGCCTGGGACTTTGCAATGAAGTATTATTAGCAGAAATTAGAGTCGAGTACTCTTTTCCTTCGCACATGCAGCTATAATTTTTGAAATTTTTGTCAGCTGATTTGAAATCTTCGAAAAATGTTTTTCCATAGCGTCTTTCCTGCCTGGTAAACAGTCGTATCTGTCAAACTAGTGTGTAACAAAAGCTTTCTGTTGAAACTCTGAACTCTCTAAACACAAGCTGATATTTTTCTTAGACTGGAGAAAGCACATCAAGAGCCAAAGGCCATACGTATGCAACATGTTTTCATCCCCGGGCATCACATCCCGGCATTCTGTGAAATCCTGCTTGCGTCACAGAGACAAGGTGTCCTTTGGCTCTCATGCCTTGAGACAGTGTCTGCATTGATATTAAACGCAGGGAGAGAACAGCCTCTTTTTAGGAACCAAAAACGTAGCAGCAGGCTGAAGCAGTGATGGTGGAGTGCCTTGAAGGGCTGGTCAGCTACAAGATTACAGTTCATGACCTGTGTGGGAGGTTTACACTTTGTTTTCCTCACTTTTTACTTTCACTTTCACTCACTGCTTGATTTGGCTTGGCCACCACATTTTTTGTATTGCTGCCTCTGTATGCAACCACAGTCAAGGTGTGATTGACGTGTCAGTCAAGTCTACAATCAAGAGAAGCCTTCACAAATGGAAATATAAAAGGTTTATGGTACAAACAATGGGTTACACTCAACAACAGGAAGATCAGACTAGACTTTGCCAGAAAATATTTAAAAACAAATCTCCTGCACAGTTCTGTAAAAACTGATTTGGACAGATGATCAGGATGTCCTAAAACTCCTTGAAAAGTCTTTAGTTGATCCAAATTGCTGCAGCAAGAGTCCTGACAGAGACTAGGAAAACAGAGCATAATTCTTCTTCATTGGCTCCCTGTTAAATCTGTATCCTACTCATCAGCTACTTGAATAATGTCTTGAATAATCAGGCCCCATCTTATCTTAATGATCTTATAATACCGTATCACCCCATTACAGCTCTTTGCTCTCAGACTGCAGGCTTGCTTATGGTTCCTATAATATTTTAAAGTCGAATGGGAGGCTCCCAGTTTGGATTCAGGAGACAGACGCCCTCTCTACTATTACCATTAGGTTTAAAACTTTACTTTTTGATAAAGTATATAGTTATATAGGCTGGATCAGGGATTCCCATGATGCATTAAGTGATTCTTCTTCACTCACCTTTTTCACTCACTATGTGTTAATGCACCTCTTTGCATTTAATTATTTGTTATTATTGATCTCTGGCTCTCTTTCCAAGCATGTCTTCTGTTCTGTCTTCATCCACTGATCCCCAGTCGTTTGCAGAAGGCAGCCGCCCCTCCCTGAGCCTGGTTCTACTGGAGGTTTCTTCCTGTTAAAAGGGAGTTTTTCCTTCCCACTCTCGCCAAAGTGTTTGTTCATAGGGGGTCTTATGATTGTTGAGGCTTTCTTTGTTTTCTTTGTGTTAATCGGGGCTCAAGAGTTGGCAGAGTCTGACAGTCTGGTCGTTGTGTCCTTGGGCAAGACACTTCACCTGTTGCCTACTGGTGGTGGTCAGAGGGCCCGGTGGCGCCAGTGTCCGGCAGCCTCGCCTCTGTCAGTGTGCCCCAGGATGGCTGTGGCTACAATGTAGTTTGCTGTCACCTGTGTGTGAATGGGTGGATGACTGAAAGTAGTGTAAAGCGCTTTGGGGTCTATAGGGACTAAGTAAAGCACTATACAAATACAGGCCAGTTACCATTTAATGTGGGGTCTTGAGGGAACTGTTGTTGTGATTTGACACTCTATAAATATAGAGTAAATATAATTGAATTGAATTGAAATGTCAAGACACAGAAGCTCCACACAATGCATTGAGGTCTCCATCCAAAGTCCATCACCCCAAGACTCTATGAGCAACAGAAAGAGGTAGGGTGAGGATTAAGAGTGCCAGAGACACAATCCAGGAAGAAACACGGAGCATCTGTGAACAGATCAGGAAGATTGCACCCCGGAGAGGAAGCTCTAAGAAGTGGCTGACATCAAGAAATCATACCCGTGTCTAGAAAAGCCTGGCTTACAGGACAACAGACGCTCTGATCATGGAGGCACAGGAACAGGCCCTAAGCAACAGATCCATAGAGGCAGAAGTCTACCACAGCTAACAGGGCCCAAGTTGCAGACTCTACAAAGATGACCTGAGACTATCTAACACATAGTAGCAGGATATTTGTTGGGACTGTCTACACTGAGAGGCTAATTAAGTGACTGAGACAGTACACAGGAACATCTGTGCCGCATATGGACTAGAAGTCCCCAACTCCCGATGGGAGACACCACCAGTGGTGTTTGGGAACAACAGGGCAAAGGTCCCGTGGGATTTCAAGTTCCAGACAAGCAGCTGCTGGTCAACCAACCGGACATAGTGGTGGTTGAAAAGGGGGAGAAGACCACAGTTGTGACAGATGTGGCAGTGCTAGCAGACAGCAACATCAGGAAGGAGGAGAAAATAGAAAAGTACCAGATGCTGAAGGCACAACTAGAGAAGGTAAAGTCTAAAGTAGTAACAGGAGCATTAAGAGCTGAAAGAGTGGTTCCAACAGATCTCTGACCAGGAGAGCGCAGTCCTGAGAACCGCCTCTGGAGGAGGACCCGAGCTTCAGGATCTATATGTTACATACAGCATGTTTGGCCTTGTGGTTTTTAAATAACTAATTGAATTTGGAGAAGAGATCCTTGAATCTAAATAACTACTGGACTCAAGTTATATCAGGTAATTAGCCAAACTTCTTCCAATCAGAGAAGACCGCTACACTAAAAAAAAAACCAGACAGTCACATTTGCTGTACTAACCCTCCAGACGAGGCCCCACCTGCTCTAACAGGAAACTTGTGAAGAGTGCAGCAGTGTCAATGACAGTAATTGTGTATCGTATTGAAAATATTTTTAGCCAGCAGTGTATTTTTGTCCACACTGTGACGCACGCAGAGAGAAAGGCCCCTTCAGTCTGCATGACTTTGAAAATGTTATCATCACTTCCCATCACTTCTCTAAATCACATAAAGCCTTGTGGCATTTGTTTTCCACAAAACAAATGAAAACGAGGGTCGCTTTTAAAATAGATTGGGAACTGTTGGGATGTTACAGTGTTGGTGTTGTGTACGTTCTTGTTTTTATCCTGCACTTATAGACCTGACGAGAACTTGTCGGACATCAAGTCCTTGAAGTAGGAAGTGCTAAAGGAATTAGGATCTTGACAGTGTTTCTCATGACTTTGTGCAATATTTCATATTAATTAAAATTGGCAAAAGCCATAGTTTCACTGCTCTCTGTCCGGCCAGCTTACCTCTCCAATAAACAGAATGAATAAGATTCCTAAAACTCTCCAATTCTCAAACTCCAAGAAGCCTAAATCTTGTTCAATCTGTGTGAGCACCAATGACCAAATGAGTCACAGACTTGCTGATCTTCTACCATGAAATTCTCACATAATCTGAATCAGATCAGTCTGAGCAGAACTTCACAGCTGAGTCCACACTATGAGAGCACTTTAATGGCAAAAGCTGCAAATGAACGTTTGGCAGAAAACTTAACTTTGGGAGGATTATTCAAACAGAAAGCTCATTGTTCGGGGGGAGGTCAAAAGAAGCAGTCCCTTTTGAAAATTTCAGTTTGACTCTTTGAGGCGGAAAACTGCTTTGTTAGTCAATGAGGGAAGAAAGAGAGGATTTGGAGCTTTGGTAAGGAGAAGACAGTCGTGATGCAAAATTCACTGAAAAGCTGCAGCATGTCCAGACGCAGTGAAACTGGGTCATCCTGCTGATATCCCAGTTAGACCTCGTCTGTTTTGGTGCCTTATGCACGTCACTGCCTGAACATTAGCAACACATACTGGCCTGTTTGAAAGCTTCAAGACAAACTGGTTAGGAGTACTGGGACAGTTTGTGAGCAGCCTGTACAAGTTCATCAGAACCAAAGAGAGCACTTCACAGAGCAGATCTTGAGCAAATAAAAAAATGTAAACACAATTTGTTCCCTATGAATACTAAAAAGTTATCAGGTATCATCATTTATAAGCATGCAATGCTTAGGTCATGCAATTTAAGACAACAAGAGGGCTTTTAACTCGTTTTAATTCTTCAACTGAAAACTTCATCAGAAACAAAAGACTAGCTTTACAAGGAACTACAAAAGCACAGGAATTGCAGTCCTCTATAACACAAGGGCATAAAAGAAACTGTTTTAATAAAGAGCAAACGTGTGAATTTGAATCCGGCTTATTACAAACTCATCGATGCAGGAAAACGTTAGATTCATCAAAGATGTTACTTTTTGGCTCATATCTCGTGTTTCCTGCCATCGGAATGACCTTTTCAATCAAAACCGAGCGTAATAGCAAAATATTTTGACACTTGGAAATAACTGCCAGGTCCTTTGAGGTGTCGGAAGAAACTCAAATGATTTAGCAAGACTGAAGATTTTGTGTGTTATATAAATAAAAATAAAATACAACAGTTTGAAAAAAAAAACATTAAAAAACATTGCATGAAAACATGACAAATCTGAAAAAGGGAAACATGCTCATTTTGATTTTGATTCCATCAACATGTTTCATGGAAGTTCAGCTCAGTCTGGAAAAGTGCAGGAGGACATCTTCTGGAAACGACTGCTGGGAATTCAGCCGGAATTCTTTTTAGAAATGATCAGCACACACTGCAACATCCATGGGGGGCATTACTGAACATGGCCTGGGTTATTCACAGTGAAGGTTTCATTAATGCTGATTACACTGGGCAAAAGCACAACCCCTAATTTCCTTATATTTTAATTAGAAAGACACAGATCTTATTGTATTTGTGTTTTTTAGTGTTCTTGAGAAACAGTTCTCCAGGCTTTCTGGAGTTCTTTCAGCTTTTCTTTAGACATTTGGCTGCTTTTTCACCATTTTCAATCCCGTCTTTGTAAGAGACCATTTTCAGAGGAATGTTTTTAGTTTGTTTGTTTCTTGAACCACTTAACGCTGACTTGTGGATAATTCAGTTAAAAAAGGCACCTAACTCAAGGAATGCACCAGTGTGGTGTCTACACAAAACACAAAACTTAACTTAACTTTACTTGGAATCTGTTAAAAACACATCATTTGTTTCCATTTCTTTTGTTTCATGTACAGAAAATGACAATGCTAATATAGTTCAAAAGGCATAAAACAATGTTTTTGCATCCAACAAGATAACTTCAAAGGAAATATTGGCTAAAAACTTAGAATATCTCAGTATTGTGTGCACTGTCATTAAAAAGGTTTTAGGAAACTGGAGAATTGGAGGTCAAAAGAAGAAGAGGCAGGTCTAAAAAACTAGTGTTGAAGTACGCCGACTTCACGGATTCTTTTTGATGGTAGCGACTAGGCGGAGACTCTTACTTCGAAAATCAGACGTCTTTATTTGCGCTTTACAATAAAAGACAGATGCAACCTAGCTAACTAGCCTACTTCCGCTATGTCTAGCGAGGTCTGGCTCACAACCGGGAGTCAACACACAATCTTATGGGTTCAGTGTCCCACCCATTGTACCGCCCCCTTCAACTGTCCTGCCTCCGGTCTTCCTCACCTCAGCAATCTAAATAGAATCACCTAAGTTTAAGCATAGCTCTCTAATCCTCTCTACCTACAATGAAAATAGGAAACCAAGAGTACATAATCACATTCTCCCCAAGCACCTCTTCCCACACTAACTAAAGCAGTTGAACAGCGTTTCATGTCCCTGACACAGGACCTGAGAGATGCATCTGGCCCTTCAGTTTATCTCACTACTCATCACTGAAGCCTCGGTGGAAGGTTGTCTGTCAAGAAGCCATTCTTAAAGAAGGGAAACAGGAGTTAACGGATGAGGTATGTCAAATTACACAAGAACTGCAACTTTGTTGAAGCAGTGTGGGATCATCTTGACAGAGAACAGAACAAAAGGCAGAAACATCCAAAGAAGAGTTTTGAATGCCCTGCAAGAAGCCTGGAGAACTACTCTTAAAGACTATTTAAAGAAATAACAAAGAAGCTGCCTGAGAGAGTTCAGACTGTGCTGAAGAATAAAAGTGGTCATTAAAAATATTCACATTTAAGCTCATTAAAATTGTACCATGTTCTTGTTTTATGTACTGCACTAACTTCCCATTTTCCAAGCCATTTTTTGGCAACAAGCCTCTACTACTGAATGCTTCGGTTTAATTTAATTCAGTCGTTGCTTATTGAGCAGCTCAAGGCAGACAAGAAACCACCACGTATATATAGTATGACATAATGACATCATGCACATAAGAACTTGAAATACTTTCAGGTTAAAATCATCAATAATAAATTATAATTGACTGGCAAAAGACGCTGGTGCATGAGCTAAGCAGTAAAGCAACTATTCCCGCTGTGTTTAAGACAGATAGGATTTATGGCTTCTGGAATAAACCCAACTATTTTCTCCTCATGCTGGGCTTCTTTTGCTCTCTTTTTCTGGAAACATCACAGGAAAACCTGACAGCGTGATGAGCTGACATGACACAAAACAGAATCATCACTCACTCTCGTCTATGACTATCACTGCAGCCACAAAGCAAGTGAGTTATCTGACCACTGACCACATTCATCTTTAAACTTAAAAGGTCATTTTGAATTTGATGGTAGCAACACGTCTCAAAAACACTAGGACAGGGTCGTTTTTACCGCTGTATGGCATTCCCTCATCTTTGAACACCCTCTGTAAACATCTGGGGACTGAGGAGACCAGCTGCTGGACCTTTGGGAGAGTCATGTTGTGTCTTTCTTGTTTGATACAGGATTCAGGCTTCTCAACAGTGCTGGTTCTTTGTTGGATCCTTCGTTTATGATTTGGCACATGAAAAGTCTGAACTGCGGGCAGAACAGTTCAAATTCTTCTATGTGGTTTAACATTGTGTTGCTGAAATATGCAAGACCTTAGTTTAAAAAGACATCATCTAGATGGATGTTGTTCTAAAACCTTTATATACCTTTCAGTATTGATGGTGGCTTTCCAGATGTGCAAGCTGTCAGCTTTATAGGCACTAATTCAGCCCATTAGCATCATAGACAGGCTTTTAAACTGAGCACTAATAACAAGCTGGATGGTCCCTATCCACTTTAGGTCATCTCCACACTAATACATTTTCGTTTGACAACACATCGTTTTCTCTTCATTTTGGCCTCCCGTCCACACTGAGACGGCGTTTTTAGTCAAGGAAAACTGAGCTTTTTGGAAACGCTCTCCAAAGCGGATCCATTTGAAAACGCAGCTTTTCGCGTCACAGTGCAGACTGCGTAAATGGAGCCTTTCGAAAACCATGACGCATTTTAGTCATATGATGCAGTCATGTAACCAATTCAACTAAGATAGTGGAGGTTATTGTACAGCAGTTGTTTTGTTTGCTCTCCATTTTGACAACCCTGTTAAAGATTAATATCAGTCTGTACATGCTCCAGATAGCTTTTCTTCAAATCCTTTAACTCTCACTCGCTTTTGCAACTTTGTACTTTTGTGTTACTCACAGCAACAACTCTCTCTCATTGTTAGTCCATTTAAAAAACTCGGTGCTTTTCCTCGATATTTTGCTGCAACGTTTCAAAGAGCCAGAAAGTAAATAAACAGCAGACAGAAATGAGGCACGTTGAATTGTCTTACATTTCACGTATGCGCAGTACAGGAACGTAACCGTTTTCAGTCGTTTCAGTGTGGATGAACAACTGTTTGGAAACGATTGAAAACGTTAGTGTAGACCGGGAGTGTTTTTAGACGAAAATACCGTTTTCACATTAGTGAAAGTACCGGCTCTAGATTAGTGTAGACGTGGCCTTAGACTGCAGGGTGCACTTTGATGTTTTGCAAAAAGAATAATAATGGATTTGATTTATATAGCGCTTTTCAATGCCACTATTCATTCACTCTTGCATTCACACACTGGTGGAGGCAAGCTAGGGTTGTAGCCACAGCGAGGCTGGCATATCGCTCCATCGGCCCCTCTGGCCAACACCAGTAGGCGGTAGGGTAAAGTCTCTTGCCCAAGGACACAACGACTAGGACAGAGAGCCCGGGGATCGAACCTTACAGATGCACTTCCCAACCCCCTGAGCCAAGGTCGCCAATGTAAAAGTTTGATTCGTCTGACCAGAGAACAGTCTTCCACTTTGTCTCGGTCTGTTTTAACTGAGCTTTGGCTCAGAGAAGATGATAGCACTTTAACAGTTTTGGTTTTTTATAGTAAAAAATATAGGATTATGAGATATGCAAATCACTGTACTCCGTTTTAATTAAGATTTTACCTATTGTCCCAACTTTTCCAGGATTGTGTTTGTAAAATATGAAATTAAATAGTAGCTCTGCGCACTTAAACAACTATGACGTGCGATGAGTCTAATTACAATTAAACTGGATAGCATGACTAGATCTAAATTTTCTGTTTTTCACACAATCTTGCGAGATTTTCCATGTATCTGTTATGTCACACATACAGGCCCAAGCCCTCTGTGAGGTGAGCGAGAGGAAACAGCTGCTTTTGAAGTTGTAGCTGAAGTGCCCTGGTGTGGAGGAGACTCACAACAACCTGAAAATTGTGGGTATAATTAAAGGAGGCTGAGGAATAACATAACACAAGCCAGCTGCTGAGCCTGAGATATCAGCAGAGTCAGAGGACACAAAGAAACCAGGAAGGGAGAGGTGGAAAAGGGGAACCCAGGAAAAGCTGCTGGCTTGAGCAGAACCAGCAGGTTTGTTTACAGAGGAGTGCTTTTGCCTTGTATGTTACAGGATGCAAAGTAGCAACACTTCTTTACTGTACTTAAGTAGAATTTTTAGGTCTCTGTACTTTTCTTGAGTAGTTTTAAGTTAGGAGCCTGTGAGTTATTATATCACATCATTGCAAACATTCAAACATTAACAGTAACACATGAAATCCTGTTGCCTGTTAACCAGATAGATGAGATAAAAGAGGCAAAACTGTGTGCCAAAGTCAGGGGCTAAAGTGGGTTGTGTTTCGATTTATCGTTATTTAACAACTGCAGTTGTCCGCAAGTTGCGGTTGTGGTACTTTAGCATCTAGCTAGCTCCACTGAAGAGGTGCAAGCATAACGGGAGTGACTTTTAAGTGTCAGCTAATTTCAAATGCGGCGTTTCTATCAGCTCAACAAAGCAAACACACAAACTTATTTCAAAGGGAGAGAAAAGAAAGAGAGCTAACTTCACCCAGAGATGGAGAAAGATAAGAAAGACAGGAGAGGAAGAAGAGAAGAAGCTGTGGGTACCGACAAAAAGAATTAGATCACAGATACAAGAGGTGGAAATGGGCTTCCTCCAAAGGGCGGCTGGCCTCTCCCTTAGAGATAGGGAGAGAAGTTCGGCCATCCAGGAGGGGCTCAGAGTAGAGCTGCTGCTCCTCCACATCGAAAGGAGCCAGCTGAGGTGGTGACAAGGATGCCTCCTGGGTGAGGTGTTCCGGGCATGTCCTACAGGGAGGAGGCCCCGGGGCAGACCCAGGACACGTTGGAGAGATTATATCTCTCGGCTGGCCTGGGAACGCCTCGGTGTTCCCCCGGATAAGCTGGAGCCGGTGGCTGGGGAGAGGGAGGTCTTGGCTTCTCTGCTTGGACTGCTGCCCCTATGACCCGGCCCGGATAAGCGGAAGAACATGGATGGATGGATGGATGGATGGATGGATGTCTTCATGCTTTTAAATCAGATATTGGGACTGTACAGGCGACATTAGGTTTTTTCATATTGCTGAAAAAAAGCTGAGGTAGAGTAACTGTTTTATTTAAAGGTGTCACGTTATGTGTAATTCTGGTTTAAATTATATTCTTTGACTTGTTGTTATTCACAGTTATCCACAGCGTCATACACAACAAAAGGTTGCATGAAAAGGTTAATGCAGGATAAACAGGTTAGCTTGTTGTTCTGTGTTGGATTTAAAGGTTCTCCTGCCTGTTGAATCCATTTTAACCTCTCCTCTCTTTTTTAAATATTCCTTCTTTTTCTGTTCTCATGTTCTACTTAACTGATTAAAGCTGACTACTTTCATTAGAATTAACATTTAAACTGAAGTAGAGTTTTTAATGTCATTTATTCGTGCTATTTCATTATTACATTAATATAACACAAGGCTCAGTTAGCTTTGCTCTAAAATAGCTGGTAGTAGCGTCCTCCAAAGAGCTGCGTTTTACTGTTTTACTTTGAGTACATTTTAGAGCCAGTACTTTTTTACTTTTACTTGAGTAAAGAAGCTGAATCAATAACTGTCTTCAACTTTTACTGGAGTATTTATTAATTACTTTATCACGTCTGAAGCATTGTCTATACAATTTTGAACTAAAAGGCAGTCGCTATGGAAATAATCTACATGCAGGCTAATTAAATGAATTGATTTTCTCATTAATTTATATTTATATATATGCTTTCAGACTAATCAGACTATTAGGGAAAAAAGCAACAAGCAATTTGCAAAAATTTGCAATTTGTGAATAATGACATGTACACTATAAAAAATTACATGATTTATTTAACCACAAGAAGTCATATTGGATAGTGTTTAACAGTAATTATAGACTTCCAGTCCTCCTCTGGCATTAACATTGGGGAAAAACTGTGGGCCGGAGCTTCATGGTATGGTTTTCCATGAGCGAGCAGCTGCATGCAGGCCAGGCACAATGCCAGGCATTGGCTGGAGCCACCACTGGACTCTGGAGCTGTGGAAATGTTTTCTATTGAGTGATCAAACACACTTCTCTGTTTGCAAAGTATGATGGACAAGTCTGAGTTAACAAGAATATTACCTGCCTGGCTGCACTGTGCAGGGAAATCCTTGAAGGGAATGAAGGGAAATCAAAATCCTTCAGCTCACTGAGACATTTTGGACAATTGCATGTTTCCAGTTTTGCGGGAACAGTTTGAGGAAGGCCCTTTCTGTTTCAGCATGACTGTGCACCAGTGCACAAAGCATGGTCCATGAAGGCATGGGTTGTATGCGTTTGGTGTGAAAGAACTTGACTGAACCACAAAAAGCCCTGACCTCATGCTCTTCTGGATGAATGGGCAAAAATTCCAACAGACACATTCCAAAATCTTGTAACAAGCCTTCCCAGAAGAGTGGAAATTGTTGTGGCTGCAAAGGGGGGCACCAATCCATACAGAACCAATTTAGATGTTTTACATCTACCTGTAAGGCTGTGAGACTAGACCCTGGCCCCTGGTAACACAAAGAGCTCAGCCCAGAGTCTACAAAAGAGCTTGTTCACACCTTTAGCTTATTTACTCTACTTAAAATCTGCTGACGAGCCAGTAAACTTGTACTATACTTTGGTTTCTTTTCATGCAGAAAAATTCCATTCGAACACCACAACAAACCACACGAGAACATTCAGTCCATTCTGTGACAAAAATAAGTAATAATTTACAGCACAGATTTGCTTTTATAGATAGTTGCTATAGTTTGTGTAATCTCCATGTGTACTCTGCTGTATCAAAGCATACATACTTGCAGTGTACACCTGGTAGTTGAGTCTGAGAGAGGCTGGATCATCTTGATGTAATTACCATATACACATATGCATGACTGAAAAAAAAAACATATGCATGACTGTGGGCACCCTAAAATATTTTAGAATGGGTTTCTTGGATTTCATTAAACGTGACTGTCATTGTTGGTATATGAGAATGTGGGCGGGACTTAATTGACTCATCTGACTTCCAGTTCAATTCAATTAGGCCAGCGGTCCCCAACCCCTGGGCCACAGAGTCATTTGGTACCGGGCCGCGAGAGTTGAGGCTCGGGTGTAAAATTTATGGTTTTCAGGGTTTTTATTGTTAACTGGGTTTCCCTGGGCCTTTTCCCGTGTTGCAGTTGTGCGTCTTATTTTGAAAGAAATATTTACGTGTTACCATAGCGACGAGAGCATTAAGGGGCAGAGAGGAGGATGTTACTCTGAATGTTGTTGGCGCATTTCAGCGGGACGCTGCTAAAGTTACACAATCACACAGTAAATTGGCTTTTATTGTTATATTTACAAAATACCACAGTTTTTGTGTTGATTGTATGATTTTCTTTTGTTGTATTTAGAGGCTGGTTCGTGAAAATATTGTCTGACATTAAACCGGTCCGTGGCACAAAAAAGTTGGGGACTGCTGAATTAGGCTCATTTACATGGCATCAAATCACAGCAACAGTTGCTTCAAGGTGCTTTATACTGTAAGTTAAAGGCCCTACAGTATTAGTTAAAGTTGGAAGGAAAAACCCATTTTTAACAGGACCAGGCCGTCTGCACTGCAGGCCTGAAGTGGTGCCGTGTTATACTGCTCCAGATCCACAGAGCAGACGTGTACCTCTGTCGGTGGGTGAGGCAGTTGCTACAGTAGGAGAAGACAGCATGCAGGGTTAAGGTTGTTTACTTTCTTTTTCAAGTGGCCATTGTGTTTACTTCCACCCATCACATGGCACCTGGTCACAGTCTCCTCATCAGGGCTGAGCTCGACCCTCAACATCTACCATCACAAAAACACACACGCACAATCACACACTCAGATGCACACAATGGGCTGCTTGTTATCTCCAGTGAGTGTACAGGAAGCCTCTCCTGCAGATTTCAGGGTCAAAGTCATGATGTCGGCATGGTCCTGCATGTGCCACTTGCTCATGACGCAACCTCATCAATGCAGCCTATTGATGCGGCAGCCATTTCCTCCAGTTAACTGAAGACAGCACCTCTTATCCTACGGCCAGTTAACACTGAAAGCCACTGAAATATGAGAACATGGCGATTTTGTTGTTTTCACCGCCGTATATTTCACATCTGAATAATCAGCGGTTTATGTGTAGTCAGCTGAAGCTGCTGCTGCTATTACATGGGACACCAGCTTACGTAGGCTGTTGCAAAGCTTGTAATTAGCAATGTACCCAGCACGTCCTGCTCCCTGACACTGCGGCCATGATAAAAAAAAACAAATCTGTTTTCACCAAACAGTTCTCTTTGGTAGAAACCTTTTGGCCGGTTTTATGGAGCTCACATGCTCATGTTAAGCATTTGTCAATATTTGTGGAGACAGGAAGTCTGAAAGTTTGAAGACCTACCATATTTACTGTTTCATAAAAGTCATAGAGCAGTGATGTGTTTTTGAAGTTAGTTCTGCTTAGTGTTGCCACTGCAAGCTCAAGGGGGAACTCGTGGAATTGTTCATGAAATGAAGAAAAGTTTGCATGTTCTTCAACGAATTTATATCTTACATTCAAGGCATGAGGGAAGTAATAAACTTTAAAATTTAAAAAAAAGGTTTAATGTCTTCCTGCTCTTCCACCCACGGTGATGGCAATGACGCTTCATGCTGTTTTCAGAAAATTCAAGTCAGTGGACCAGAGGAAAGAGAAAAAAATGTAAAGCAGATGTCCAGCTGGGTTTGTAAGCACAGCCAAACCCCCTCCACAGCACCCATGTTGAGGAAAGAACATAAATTCTGATGAGATGCTGTACTAGAAGCCAAAACAGGTTAGAGATTTCAAAATTTTTATTCTACTGGCTTTCGCTGACCTAAAAATCCCATCAGGCTGCTCTGAGACCAGCGCACCTAAACATGCAGCACAAACAGATGCAAAAAAGCTGGAGCTATGGAAGAGATTTCACAAGCCCCGAGCTGTTTGGAATCAGAGTGTGCAAATATAATGGTGTGTGTGTCTGTGTGTAGCCTCTGGGTAAATGTGCAATAATGTAAAACAGGATTTGGATCACCCTCAGCTGTGAGCAGGTGTGAGGTTTTTTTTCCAGCTAGTCAACTTCCTCTCTTGTCCTCTTCTGTCCACTGACCTCGTTTTTAGCAGTCTAAGAAAATCAGCCACTGCGAAAGGACTTTGCCGCAGATTCACAACATACATTTATTGGGCCGAAAAACAACTGGCAGCTTTGTGTCCCCAATTACACTGTTTGCCAGCCGGTAATGGGATGCATGAGAGCTTCATTAGAGGCGGTGAGCCCCTCTCTGTCGTCAGTGACCTCGAGATTTGCATTCGTACACAAACACACCGCAAATGAAAGAGTACAGGAGACGGCCAAAGACTCGACATTCCTCGCTGGTGGCCGCAAACACATTTACACACACCAGGGTGGCCTGGCCTTCAGTGCTGCCATCATTCAACCAGAAGACAAAAGAGCTGAAAGCATCTGTGCTTCGATTCTTCTGCTGAAAATGGGTTTGAAAAAGAGCCACCTTATTGCTACATGTTTTTATTTTGTGCAGTTCTTCATTAAACATAACATTAACTGTTTAATGACACATAACATGTTTAAAATAAAGGACTGGTGGTACAAGTTATTTTGACTTGAATTTAGTCAGTCTGCCTAACAGAGTGTTTTATCATGTGGGTCAGCTCTTGCACAAGCACATGACGACTAGGGCTGCCACGATTAGTCGACTATCAGAATCGTCGACGACTGATTTAATAGTCGACGCATCGTTTGAAGCTTTGTAAGATCACAAAAGACGCAGGAATAAGTAGTAGGATTTAAGAGTGTAATAATGGACTGAAACAGAAGATGGCAGCACTGCATGCACAAGGATGCCAGCTGCCGTTAAACCCCGAAGAAGAAGAAGAAGTAGCTCTGTCCCAGAATTCATAGCACAGCCCTGCTCAGTTTACAACAATGGCGGCAGCTAGTTAGTTTTAATATTACTCTTATTATTCTTTCTGGGTCACAAAATAAACGTTTAACATATTGTCAGGAGAGAATGTAGCTGTGTAAACCTCAAATATCTGCTCAGTTTATCAAGACACCACATATTTTCAAAAGCGCTCCGACATTTTCGAAGATGTCTGTTACCCACTAGCTCGATAGCTAGCTGGGGGCAAGGCTCACTAGAGCCCGTGAGAACACCGGACACCCTGCAAATCGTTTTCAAACCCACCGCCATCTTTCGCTACTCAGGTTAAACATGATATACAAGTCACTTAGATAACTTTAAAATGTTATTGTTTGGCTTTTTTCAGTATTTTATTTGTTCCTGAGTAAATTGGTTTGGATTAGATTGAAGTTATAGTTTTTACACAGCTGAATAAACGTCAAGCAGACAACTGATTATCAGAAGTGTGAGATGCTCGAGAATATACTCCGGTGTCCTGTTATATTTTAGATAGCAAGGAGTTTATTAAACTTCACTGAAACAATCTGCAAATTTCATTAAAATTTAATAAACTATCATCTTGTCTTTATTTTTAGTTAGCACAGACCTTAAACACTTCAAGCTGTAAGCTAATGATAGTTATATAAGAGCAGATGCATGCTGGTGCAATAATCTGTACGTTTTACGTCCAATGGATGATGATCTGATTAGTCGACTAATCGCAAAAATAATCGGTGACTGTATATTAGGTAAAACATTGATAAATCAACTTATGTATGCAGATGACCTGGTTGTTTTTAGTCCAAGCAGTGCTGGGTTACAGGATCTTCTTAATGTCTGTACTGAATATGGTGTGCAATATGACATTGAGTACAATGCTGCTAAAAGTGCTGTTTTGATATGTAGAACCAAGCAGGATAAACAGCTAAATTTCCCTTTGTTTAAACTGGCACAAAAAACTCTTGAAGTTCATAAAAAGGTGAAATACCTCGGTCACTTTATTACTGAGCAAATGAATGATGATGATGACATATACAGACAACGATGTAAGCTCTATGTGCAGGCAAATACTATTGCACGCAAATTCAGCTTTTGTTCACTTCCAGTTAAAGTGGCTTTGTTTAAAGCGTATTGCACACCGCTATATACTGCCCCCTTGTGGTCATCCTACAAACAATGTAGCATGCAGAAGCTGCATGTTGCATATAATGATGTGATGAGAATCCTATGCAGGATACCTAGAAGTGGTAGTGTCAGCCAGATGTTTGTAGCTGTGGGTGTTTGGACTTTTAAAGCACTTTTAAGAAAGCTAATGTTCAATTTTAGAGAACGACTGGATGGTTCGAGTAACAGTATAATTGTAGCACTTACAGATCCGACACTGAGTGGTTCCCGTTACTCATCCAGTCTCAGAAAGCACTGGTTAAAGTGTTTGTGTATTTATTGATTTATTTTAAGTAATTGTGTTTTATGTATATTATGGTTTTATATTTTTACAAATGCTTTAGATACTTATTTATATACATATATATATTTAATGGTTTATACCTTGTGTTGGGCGGGGGGGGGGGGGGGGGGGGGTTGTGTGTGGTTTTTTTTGTCTTGTTTTTATGGACTTGAAGTCTGCCAATAAAGATTGAATTGAATTGAATTGAATTGACTATCAAAATAATCGTTTGTGGCAGCCCTAATGACGACTGTAGAAAAGTAAGTGTGATGGTGATTGTGTTACAGTCCAACTGCAGCACAAACAAAATAGCTGCAAATGTGTGCCATGAACTGAAATGGCTGCTTTAAAGATGGGGACCAGGTCTGACACCACTCACAGTCCATCTTCAAATACTCTGGCGCAATGTGATGGTGACAAGGTGGCAATAAAACCGTGTCTGTCTGCTATCGGTTTGCTGCCAGTTTGTGATTGAATGGGGTTAAGTTGGCAACTACATGCAAACTCTGCATGTAAAACTCATGCAATTAACTGATGAATCAGCAAAGACTGCAAATCTGCTGTTGTCTACATACACATAGATTCCAATTACTCATATTTGGTGTTTATAACTAGGGTGGTAATTAGTTGCAAACCATCAGTCTGTCTGAGAGGGATTGCAGTCAGTCTGAGTTGCCTATCTGGCAACCTGAGCAACTGCCTTGTTCCTGAGCCATTATCCAGTAGATACGGTGAGGACAAACTATGACGGACACAAACAATGGTGGTACAGACAGACCAACTAACAAAGATTCTTCTTCTACTGTTTTATAGCAGAGCGCATGGCCTGTTGTTGACGTTCTCATGCTGTTTCTGAGTTACTACAGACATGTCATCATCTGATGAGCAACATAGCTATGGGCTCAAAATGTGGTCATAAATATTTTGTACTTGTAAATCGGTTTTGTACTTGTAAAAAAGATTTGTATGTGTAAAAAAGATTTGTGCGTGCGTAAAAAAGATTTGTATGGGTAAAAAAGATTTGTGCGTGCGTAAAAAAGATTTGTATGTGTAAAAAAGATTTGTGTGTGGACTTGGCCAAAAAAACCCCTGCAAGCTACAACTACGAATTTTGACCCTATTTCTCTTCCTTTCATCTGATTGGTGAATGTCATGTCAATCACAAATGTAACAATCCAATCAGAGAACAGATGGGTTTGGCTGTCGGAGGGGCGCTTTTTTTGAACTGCAGGTCTTTGAAGGGAATAAATGCCCTTTTACATGCCAACCCAGCGTTTTCCTTCATCACCACGAAGGAAAACAGCCTGTGGTCGTCCGAGTTTGGTGATTTTTGTGTCACAGGACTACGTGTTTAATACAGGGACTTCCACAGCCTTTTCAACAGCACTGCGGACGCAGAGGGGGGGGCAGTGTTTTGGAAATGACAGTCTTCATTACAAAGCTTTCTTCGTTATGAATTAGCATACATGTTTTTATTGAACATTTGAAGAACTAGCAAAAAAACCAGAAACTCTTGTAGTTCACATAAAGTCAGAGATAAAAACGACAAGGAGCAGGTGCAACTAGTACAGGTACACTGAAAAAAATATGTTGTTGGATTTACTTAATTCAATGGTGGACATTTGTTGCACACAGATGTTTTGCTTTGGCAGCAACTTAAACAATTGAGTTAAATTAACACAATTTATTCATGTTCAATAAACCTGTGCAATTTGTGTTGATAAAATGTGACTTAAACATGTTTTGATGAAGTAATTTGAGCTCTTGAAATATTTTAATCCTTCACAATTTTCTCACTTTATCCCAACACCATTCAATAACTTTTACCCAATACTACTTGGTCACTTAAATACTACATGTTATCTTCAAATTACATTTTGCTATTATATTCTAGTATCAAATACACAATTTTCAAATGGAGGCCTTATAACAGATTATATTGTTCTCTTCCAAGATGGTTGCTGGCATCCACCAGTAACCTTTCAAAACAAAATGTCTAATTTCACTGCATTGACAGTAGGTAAAGAATTAAACTGACATTACTCCACTACTGAATCTATATAAACCAACAGTTAAATAATGTCAGTTCTTCCGTGTTCTCTGGAATCAATCACAGCAAAGAAATTAGACTCTTTCTTTTGAAAAATGTTAGGAAAGAACAATACAAAACATTCTATTTAAGGCCTCTGACGTCAAGATTCAGTTAAACAACAATTATAACTAAACAATTTGAGGTAATGTTAGTTTCCATTAACATTAAATTAGGTTACTGAATTGGCAAACACCTTCCTATTAACATTACCCATTTTACCCCAATAACTAAAGAAATTAGCACTTGCAGGTCAAAACCTTTATTCAAGAGATGCAAAAATAACATTGATACGGTGAGTGACTGTCAAAAATTACGGCACTGATCATACTGTGACATCTTGGTTCAAAACAGCAAGCTTAGAAATATTCAACATTCCTTACTTCAACTGAATGAAACTGAAAATACCATTTCACACGGCCCATATGGGATATTTAGACTGCATAACTGTTCATGCTACATCTCTTCACTAGTAAAAGAAAGAAAAAATACAAAGAGAAATTTAAAAATGCTGCCAAACAGACAGAGAACTTGTACAGAGCAAAAGGAAAAACAAACAACAACAACAACAACAAAAAAACGGCTCGTCCTCATGGCAGTTGCAGTGTATATAAAAATGAACCCTGCTATCTGTTCCTGGAATTGAGCTTCAAAAATGCAGCAGAACAAGTGTGAGATTTAAATGTCTTCTCACCTAGAGCTGGTCACCTCACATGCATAACAGTGAGCTTCGTTGCAGGAGCAGTTTTGTCTTAGTTGTGAGCTTTTCTTGAGAGCTGAGTTGCTTCCAACTCAATTACCACCCTTTGAATCACCTCAAAAGTGTAGCAGAGTTGTGATGGGTAACTCATATTGAAGGAATAAAAAAGGTCCAAACAGCATGGCTACTGCAAAGGTCACGTTATCCAGATCTTGAAGAACTACTATACCCTCGATGATGATGCCAACGTCAGAAAAGTCATTGCCTGGTGCATCCTCTGGAGACAGATGTTCATTGTGGTTTTCTCAATCTGTGCAGTGGCCTCAGTCAAGTCCTGGTTAAACACAAAACATTTCTTTAAGATTCCTTTTTAAACTCATCTCTTTTGAATCTACCAGTTCTAATGTTAGAGTAATTTAAACCAATGCAAGCAACATAGTAAATAGCTATAGCCAAAGAGTGGCCTGCCATGCTGCCATTCATGGTCTAACAGAGTTTCTAAGAGAGGGTGAAAAACATAATTTCAAATGCTTTACATTAGTTTTTCTTAGAAAGACACCGGCCCATCAGAAATCCAGGTTTTGTCACTCAGAAGATGTTAGAATTTAGACTTTCAGCCCCACAATTTGGTTAGCTGTTGGTCTTTTTTTTTTTTTCAAACAAAAGCTAATGTAAATATTGGTGGGATTTTCCTTTGTTCACTAGAATGACAAATTTAAAGTTTTTTCACACTGATGTGACCCCTAATACAGGGGTGGGGCCTCAAGGGCCGGCGGCTGAGTTCACTACCAGGCCTCATGTGAACTTCAAATTATTAAAGAGGACTACTGGTCCTAACTGGTCCAATGAGGATCAAGTGGATAACTAAATGCATTTTAAAATGTTGCAAAGCCACAATCTACTCATAAAACACTCACCATGAACTCCTGCACCAAGATGTTGCAATTGTCTTTCACACAGATGCGGAGCACTTTGATGAGACTCCCTTTGAGCATTAATGTCATCCTAAAGTATTATAACAAAGAAAACAGAGATTTGTGAACTTTTCAGTAGCAGAGAAGAAAATGATCCCAGACCAAAACTTAAACCAGTCAACATGCAACACCAGCATCTACAAAGCAATATCAAAAGTTCCTGTTTGACATCAACTTTATGGATATATAGTTTCCAGAACATTTATTTTTTTAAAAAGATCAATTTTTCTCAGTGGGCCAGTAAATGCATGACGAAAATTATGGCATCCTTTTGGTGGAATCAGTACTCACAGGTAATAGTTGACTGTTTCAATGGATGCAGCATAAAAATCTTTTACTGACCTAATGCAATACATATACACTTTGTAGTTAAAGAATTTTAAAGTTCTTACTGTCATCATGGCAGCTACATCCTTTAGCTTTGTGCCCTGTTCCCCCGATCACTTTGCAAACACTTTCAGCAGACTGTCAGAGAGAAACTCAGCTCCGTCAGAAACCTGTAAAGGCATGGTTGGGATGCACTGGAATGCTGCATTTCATCTGAAATGACATAAAATTATTTTGAAATAACAGCAGGCACTGTGCTTGGTTAATAATCAGTAATGTTTTGTTGAATAAAAACTGTGTTTCCAGATCTTATGGGATTAAAAAAATCCAAAGATGTTTATTTCTGATTTGCAACCCAAGAACCCACAAGTTACAACCTCATTTTAGTTCAAGTGTGCATTAATGTGAGTCCAGTAATCACCTTTCTGACAATACATACAGGTATAAGTCAAACCTATGGCAGATTTTGGATTTCTCAGTTGTATTAATAGGGTGGTCTATTTGAGTATGCATGCACCTAATAATTATAAAAAACCTATTATAATTAAGTTACAGAAACCTTAAGCGAAAATAGAATATACTTTCTTACCATAACACCTTGAACCCACAATCCATCAGCTGACTCCTGGTGAAATGCAGAATAGATGTGGTCTCTCAATGTGCATCAACAAAAACAAAAACAAAAGGACAGCAGGTGAGGGCAGGAGGGGTAGGGATGTAAGCTAGCATAATACCGCTGATGATATTAGCTAAAGCTGTTCAATGTCCAAAATCTCACTAACACCACGGTGCAGTAAATACACAATGTAACTGAAGAGTCAGTTGACAAATCTATTCACACAGAAAACCAAATTATGTTATGAGTGCCTCGTAATTAGGTTTAATGTGATATTAAGGCTCTTGTGCCAAAGACAAATTCAAATGAAAAAGCGCCAATTCTTTGATAACAGATAAAACAGCAAATAAGCTAACGGCTCTTTTTTAGCATGTTACATGGCGGCACTTTAGACGTTTAACTACATTTGGCTGAAATATGGTAAATATTAATTCAAAAAATCAAGACATACCAAAAAACGTAGAGTTGGCTGCTCGACTTGACTGAGATGGATGCATTTTTTAAACCACGATCCAAAGCCCGCGAGATGAAATCACGCGTGGTTTCACGAGATTTAACGTTGCTATCTTATTGACTTACTTCACCTGAACATGATATAAACAATTTAATACACCCTTTCTGCATATCATGTAGTTTTTACACTATATAGTTACATTTATCTTTAAAACATGAGGCAATTGTGTTAAATACATGCAAGATGCTTACATAAATCCAAGAGATGGCCAGTCCCTTTTTTTCAGTGTAGAGCTGCTGCAAAAACCCACAGAGCCCAGCAGCCAGCAACAAATTCTGGATCCTTTGCTTTTAGTTAGCAATTAGCATTGGCAGCACATCCTGCGTCCGATGTGAAAGGACTTTTATGCTGCTCGCTGTGACTCACAACAATGGTCCCGGGTCAGCCCTGACGTTGTGTTAAACTAATCCTAAAGTAATAATGGTATTTCTAACCACTGACATACCACAACTTTATCCTTTCAACAACTGCTGAAAGTTAGGGGACCTAACTGCTATCGGATATTTATATAGAGATTACCCTTCAAGGACCTGCAGTTCAAAAAAGTGCCCCTCCGACAGCCAAACCCATCTGTTCTCTGATTGGATTGTTACATTTGTGATTGACATGACATTCACCAATCAGATGAAAGGAAGAAAAATAGGGTCAAAATTCGTAGTTGTAACTTGCAGGGTTTTTTTGGCTAAGTCCACACACAAATCTTTTTTACGCACGCACAAATTTTTTTTACACATACAAATCTTTTTTACAAGCACAAAACCGATTTACAAGTACAAAATATTTATGACCACATTTTGAGCCCATACATAGCCAACTGACATATACAGTATGTTTAATTTCCCTAAATTAAACAGAAGAAAAGGCTGAAGCTGGCTGGACAAAGTTAGTATTCTTCTGTAGATACTACATATATACAAAGTGTTACATACTTGTTATCACTGCACATTATTAGGACCGTTGATGGTTGTCTAACCAAACAGTTGGGTAGTTTGTTAGCAATCTGAGACCCCTTTGTCTAGTCTGCTGACATAGCCTCTGGGCACATTGGGCAACATTTTAGTGTTTCCGATGTAGCTAAAGTCTAAAAACTTCCTGTTTTCCGGGTCATTGTTCACAAAAGCTGATGAATTTTAAAACGCTAATACAAAGCTAAATTGTCATCAGACAACAGCCGGTGTTTTTGAATTTCTGCAAATACGTTCTTTCGTCTGCACTTCAGAAGGATTGTTTACCTGCATGAAGCCAAAGGCTGCACAAGCCTGATTGAACAATGCTATCTGCCCTGAAAGCAGACTGCAAACGGCAACCAAATACTGAGACACACTATATGGACAAAGTAGACGGGCCACAACTCTTAATATTTAGATTCAAGAGTTTTCAGTCCCGTTGTCACAGGTGTATAAATTTTACAAACATTGGTGAAACAATGGTCATTCTAATCAGCTCACTGAATTGAGCATTGTAGGGGACACAGCCCCTGCTCTAACCACTTGGCACCCTAGGCCAGATTTTAGGTGGCGCCCCCACCCTTGCATTGCAGTAAATTCCACTTCCTATTTACATATACTCCTGAAAGGAACTGAATGGCGTTGTCTTTGACATTTTCTATACTGTACAAGTGTTATATACAGTGCTTTGTTCTGAATAAGCAAATGTTTCTACTTAGATTCAAATGTATTGTCATTACAGTGAATTATTGATTAAATTTAGTATTAACATTCACGGTGTGCACTTCAACACTGATTTAGAGTTTAATACTATAACCAGATAGCAACAAAAATGTAGAAAATGTAACACCTGCTGAATAGATCAAATCTTTAAAAAATAAAATTTCACTGAGGAGTTTAAGGTGGACAAAGTAATCTATAATACTATAGGTGACTCCTAATCCTGAAGCTACAGTGGCCCTGAGAGGTCAAACAGACTGCAACTTAAGAAAACACCAGCAATAAGAAAAACGCTGCAAGCACATAAAACACAACGGAAACAGGAAAAAAGAAAACAGAAATACAAAAAAATAACATATTTCCAAAAGCACAAGGGAAATGTTTCTGGGGCGACAATAACCCGACGGACCAGTTGCGGAAACCATAAGCTAAGAATTGTGCTGGCAGACACTTACAAGAAGTGGAGAATCTATCAGTTTTGCGAGGAAAGAAAAGATGAGAGGTAAGTGTGTTAGCCTAACTATTAGCCTAAAAATCTATCATCAGTATTATATGAATCATGAGATTAAAACACACTTATCTAGCATGTTTTGATCCTGCAACTTGTCCGTCGAGTTATTGTCTCCCCAGAAACATTTCCCTTGTGCTTTTGGAAATATGTTTTTTCTTATTTCCGTTTTCTTTTGTCCTATTTCCGTTGTGTTTTGTGTGCTTTTGCAACGTTTTTCTTAATGCTGGTATTTTCTTAAGTTGCAGTCCGTTTGGCTTTCAAGGCCACAGTATAAAGCACTTTAACTGATCTTAAAACTAGCTATTTATTGATTAGCAAACCATGCTAGGCTAAAGGCTACTAGCATTCAACAGCAAATTAGCAGGTTAACACTACGTTCTGCTAGATAATTAAAGCAAACAAATATTATCATATTATATTTACTGTACCTCTGTCTCTGCTACTTTTTCCTCTTGAACGATCAGATGTAACTGATTCTACTGTAAGATGGAGTCAAATAGGAACCACACCAAAGAAGCCACAAAGTGGCAAACCACATAAAGATACAGAGCTAGGCACTGAGTGCTGAGGCCCATAGTTCTCAAAAGTTGCCAGCGCTTTGGTGATTCAGTAACTGCAGGGTTCCAAACCTCCTGTGGTTTTAACATCAGCACAAACAGTGCACACCAGGGCCCGTATCCCTAAAGATTCTGAGAATCCTCTCAGAGAGCTCCTAACTTAACCTAAAAATTCCTTGCCAGGAGTTTTAGCTTAGAAGTGATTCCAGAACATTTTCAGTGAACTCTGAGCAAGGAATGGATGGAAAATCCTATCTTAGTGAGGAGGTGTGGTTGACCCCGTTGCTAGGTATGAGTCATCATTTCAAAAGCCGTGATTGGTTGATCCTACAAGTTTGATGGAAATGAGCTTTTGGTGATAATGAGCAAAGGATGTACCCTCAAATCAATAAACATATTATATACTCTAATCTTATGCTGACTGTAATTGTAAATAATATTTCACATTCAAGAAAATATCTGGAAAATGAATAGTAAGCTGTAGGGGTTATAGCCATTAGAATCTAAAATATGTGAAAACTTAAACTCATTACACCCTGTTCAAATAATGATTTGTGTCTTATTTGCTCATATTAATATCCTAGCTGACATATTTTGTACTTTCAATCCCATATGGACCCTGTTGAAAACAAGATGGCCTATCTCAAGGGGCTGTCCTTAATGAAGTAGAAATCACAACGTTACAAGTCCAGTGTGGTCTTAACGAGGGTAACATGGCTCAGCTTTTAGCAATGTCTGTGATTGCAGACCCAAGTCATCACTGCTGCATTGTTGCATTTTCCCGGTTGCCAAATACCTCAGGGTTGTGATTACTTTCGTCTCCGGTGTAATAGTGTTGTGGCGTCGAGTTGGTGAAGTAATTGCATCTCTGAGGAGATCCACCACAAACATGATTCCTGCACGATCCAATCTGTAGCGTCTCAATAATTCCCTGTCATCCAGTGTTTGCAGGACATCTCTCCTGCCTCTTCTGTTGGCCATTTTGTGCAGCTGCTTAGGGGAACTCCTAAGCCACTAAAAGTCCTCTTCCCTGCTCTTAGCAGATCTCGCCTTAGGAGCCCTTTTAAGCGCTAGGAATCTTGAGGAATCTTGAGGTTTGGAGTCTTCTCTCACCCCCATTCTCTGCGACCTGCTGGAGCAGGGGGGCTAGGACTAGGAGGAGGAGTTGGCCGTCCGACTGCGGTCTGGAGTGTGGAGCCTTCCTGCTGCTGCGGAGTCGGGGCGGTCTGCCTCCCCCCACCGCAGGGAAAAGGGAAACACCACCTGGGTCTGGGTGCAGTTCCCCCCTCCAGGGGCGGGGGCACCTAGACCCGGTTTGTAGAGTACGCTTGGGGAGTGTGATCATGTGTACAACGTCTCTTTATGTCTGTCTCCACGTTGGTTGAGTGTGGAGTAAGTGCATATGAGAGCATGAGGGTGGGAATGGATGTTTGTGTCTGTGTGTGCCTGTATGTCTGTGTCTATATGTCAGGTTGGGTGTCAGGCGCCACCTCTCTGGGGACATCTCAGGCCCTCCAAGGTTTGGAGGCCTATCTCCCCCTACCACCACTTCCCCTGCCAGTGGCGGACCCCCTCAGACATCGGTGCGTTGGTGGTTCTTTGTGTCCGGGGATGGGCGTCCAGGTACACACCGGCTCACTCCTTGGCGGCCGCTTATCGGGGCCTGGAGCCTGGGGCTCGCTCGGGCCACTTCGGAGGTGGGGTGCCCCCGGTCTCTCGGCGCAGCTGGCTGCCGGCGGAGCTCACGGGCGCGTCACTGCAACTCCCCCTGGCTTCTGCTCCGCGGCTGCTGAGTGAGCCCTCATCTGGGACTCTCCTCAGCTCTTTCCGGGACAGTGGCGCAGCTGCCCCTCTGTTGGTCTTCCTTGGTCTCTTGTGTTCTGGGGGCCTCTGGATGTCTGGAGTTTTGATCTCCTCCACACCTGCTTCACGCCCTGGAGGATGGGGCTGTGGCCCCCCCACACCCTCTAGCAGATTATTACATGAAGGAACCTTTTAAAAAACAAAAAACAAGCACGTCCATGCTCACAGGTGTACACACGGGTGATCACACCCACAAACTACACCCTTTTTGGCTCCTACCTCAAAGCACACTGTGTTCTGTTGATCTTATGTGCTGCACAATAATGTTTAACATTTAGTATTTACTGTCATATTCCCATATATCATTGTGATGTTGTTTATTCTATTACTCTTGTTCTCTTCTGCTTGCTTTCTTTTTTCTTTCTCAGCAGGTGATCCAGGTGATTGATATATGCATTTTTTTTTTCTCTGCCCGTTCTGTTGGTTTTTGTCTTTTGCCCTTCTCCCCCGTCCCTCTTCTCAGCTGTTTCTCTTTCCCTCTTTCTTTCTCCCCTTCTTTCCCCCAGTCAAGTCTGTCCCGTATTCAGTAAGTGAAAATAAAATAAACAATAAAAGGTGAATCAAATGGACCATTACGGCAAGGCTGGGATGGTCAGTTTGGTAAAGTAAATCCGTTGGGCATCTTTCTTTGCCTTTAGACAACAATTCTGATGGCAAAAGAGCCAAACGGGACAGGCAAAAAAAAAAAAAAAAAAAAAAAAAGGAATCTTGAGGAATAGCTTTTATATTAACTGGGATAGTCGTGTCACTTTTAGGGGAAATTCTAAGAAAACGTCATGACTCTGAGAATTTTCTTAGAATTTGGCCGCTAGGAGCCACTTTTTGCACAAAGATTCTTTAGGGATACGGGCCCAGGAGTTTAACAGCATAGCTTTACATGGCCGAGCCTTTCATCACCAAGCACAAAGCCAAGAATTGGATGGAGTAGTGTAAACATTTTACTAAACCTGCTATGGAGGTGGCAAGTGCAGGATGAGCACTTGTCAGAATGTTTTTTCTAAAATGCTTCTTTTTAGTGAAGAAACCAGCAATTGCTTTTTAGGAATGTGGGATGTTATTCCCCCAGTAACCATCTGGAATCAAATCTACAAAATAAAATTATGGCGTCAAACATCTAAGACAGTGTGTGCAATTCAGAGGTCAGTTTGGTAGAGTCCTTAGCACTTCAGGAATTTAGAAATGGACAAAAATATACTACACTACCATGCAAATAGTCTGGAATTTTGCTAGGAAAATGGGAAAAAGATGGAGTGATTTATTGAAAAGTTCTCCTTTGGATGTTGGCTGTCTGTTATTCTGTTCTCTATCAAAATGATCCCACACTACTTCAATAATGTTGCAATCTGGGCTCTGTGCAGGCCTTGGATAGTGATCCATAGTGTGTCTTTCTATCCAGGTATGTTTTTACAAAGTGTTTGGGATCACTGTCGTGCTGAAAAATGCAGCTCTTGTCAATCAGATTCCTTCCAGATTGTACTGTACATGATAGTGCCTCCACCGTGTTTTACTGTACCCATCTCCTGACCTCCTCCATACATACTGATCATTATTTGAACCAAAGCTTTAACATTTGGACTGATCCATCCATAACACTGCCGCTGATTTTCAGTCTAGTTCATGTATAATTTGGCATATATCAGTTTTTTCTCCCTGTTTTCATTTCTTAAGAATGGCTTCTTGATAGCCAACCCTCCACTGAGAGCAGTTCTGATAAGGTGAACAGAAGATGAATCATCTCTCAGTTCCTTTGTCAGTTCTTTTTTTAAGGATATGACTTTCAGATCCTGCTCATCTGCTGTAGATAGGTTTTCAGGTCTGACATTTATACCTTTTTCCTCCACCAGTCCAGTTTCCTCAAAGGAAACACTGGACACCACGCCAAGTTTCCAGCTGATAGCTCTTTGCCAATCACCTTGTTAGTGTAAAAATATTATTTCATGTCTGTCAAACTGTGTTATTCTTGGCCTTTTTCATATATTCAGCTAAAGAAATGAAAGCAAAATGTGTGTTTTTGTGACAGGCTGTTAGTAACAAAGTGCCTAAAGATAACATTTTAAATTCAGTTCTTTACTAAGTTTTCTGTAGACACAGCGTTGTGTCCTCCTTTGAGTTAGGTGCCTTTTTGTGCTTGAATTCACTGGTCAGTGTTAAATGGTTTAACAGAAAAACAGCAAAAGAAAAAAATCATTTGAAAATGGTCAGGCACAAGGACTGGACTGAAGATGCCGTTTAAAAATGGCACAGTCTGATACCATGAAGGCCAAATAGAAAGAAATAAGGAGTGGCTAAAGACTTGCACAGTGCTGCAGATTTTATTTTTAATTACTATTCAGATGTTTATTATCTCCAAACTCTCCAAAGATAATTTTATGTAGTTTCAATCAATGTTCACTGGAGAAAACCATCAGGTTTTCAGTACATGTGATGCTAGATCTCTTGAGTGTAACACGATTTGTTTTGGTTTTGGCATACCAGAATTACACTTGTAAAAAAATACTCAAATGAAAACCATTTTAGGATGTTCTAACAATCCCAGATTTCAATCAGCGCCCTGTACTACTCAGTGTTTCATACAGATGGAACAGCAGACTTGTTATACGTGCATCTCTGCACACACAGGGTGATGAGAGACACTATTTTACAGTCCAGACCTGAAGGAAGCACCAAATGGTTGTTACCATCATTCACATGGTAGTAAAGAACTGCCTGTCTTATTGTAATCTGCATTCAGGGAGCTGTTTTCAGGTGAAGGGGTAAAACAATATTAAGTAGTTCTATCTGTCTGGTTCTTTATTCCTTTCTGAACTTTTATTATAGTTTGTTTAGTAAAGTTTCATGTGTGTGAAATGGCTAATAATAAAAGGTTAATAAGATCCTAGCTAAAGTAACAGTTACAGCCTCTGTATTTAAAATAAATACTTGTGTTTAGAGCTAGCAGGGAATATGTCTTGTCCTTGATAATATAAGTACCCAAATGCTTGACTATTGAGCAGAACAACAGTCCCTATATTTACTCTTATATTTTTTCTCTGTCCTTTTTACTGCACAGGGTCCACAAACAGTGGGAACAATCCATGATAGCTTCCTGAACTAAAGCCAAACTTCCCAAATTTCAGAATGACTTCAGACCCACGGCCTTGACCTCTTTATTAATAAAATCATGAGAAAAAATATTTAAAACAGCAGTGAGCTTTGCTTCTAGAACTGAGAAGGGACTCAGGATCTTCGCCTTAAGAGTTCGACTGAAAATGCAGAATTGTTTGGGGACTTCAGCGCCACACAGCCAGACATGCAATTGCATAAGCTCGCTATCAGAGTTAAATGTCAGTCCTCTTTTTCCTTTTGTACTCATGGACTCTACAAAAATGAGACATTGATCAGACTTAGATAAGTTAGCATAACCCATCCACCCAAAACCAAAAAAAGATTGTTTTTGTGCATGCATGGCTTTCTATATTGTGTGCTTCTAAATTCCTGATTTAGTGTTACATTCATGTGTCTATGTGTGCTAAATGGGTTACCCACTGGTTATGGTGTATCCCACTGCAGTATGACTAACAGCCCCATAGGGACAAATAAAATCAGTGATTTACTTATGGTCAGATTTTCCAGAACTCCTGAAAACCACAAGAAACCCACAGCAGAGGGTGATAAAATAAGAGAGATGACAGCAAAGGCCTCCCTGTAGCGTGACATTCAGCCTGCTTACGTTGTATTTGGGGGGGGGACAGGTGTTAGAGGAGAACCAGGCAGTACACCGAAGCTCTAAACCAATGAACATATGGTATGTTTTTGAGCTTTACTGGGGCTGGAAACCACATTTAAACCACATGAGAATGATCTGTCTGGATATTTTTTCTCCCCTCAATACAGATGTCCTCTATGAAAACTAGGGAGGAGAGAAATAGTAAATGATTATGTTTTATATGTGTTAACATCATTCAGACATCTACCAGTCAGGTATTGTACTAAAGATGTATTAAAGCTTCATGAACAGCCAAGCATCGATAAGTGAGTGGAAGATGCCACTGGTTCAACCTTCACATAGTAATGGTGTAGTACAATGGTCCCTCGTTTACCGCGGGAGTCACGTTCTAAAAATAAATTGCAATAGGTGAAATCTGCAAAGCAGCCAGCTTTATTTTTTACAATTATTATAGGTGTTTTAAGGCTGTAAAACCTCTCAACCTCAGACAGGCATGAACTTCCATGTTTTTCAAGTTCAAAATCATCATTGTCAAGCAGTTCCTTTTCCTGAGGTAAAAAGAGTTTTAACGAACTCTGAAAAGGCAAAAGTGCTCAGAGACACGACCAAGGTAAGGCAGGCTGAAACCCAACCATCAAGACTGGACCAAGAAACATCTGAAAACAGATTTTTCAAAGATTTTATAGACTGATGACATGAGAGTGACTCTTCATGGGCCAGATAGACGGGACTGTGGCTAGACCAGAAACATGCACTGAGCTCCACCTCAAATCAGATGCCAGCAAGGTGGAGGTGGGGTTAGATTTAGAATCTGTTGGGGATTTTTTTTATTACTCTCACTTGTTCTATTCTTCTAGGAAAGCCAAAACCTCACTTTTGCTTTCATAGACATTCAGGTTTGACTTTAGCATTTTGGATTGACCCTTGATCAATAGTAAAAATGAATCCTCAAAAATATACTTTGGCTAATAATTGTTCACAAGGTTCAGAGCTACTTAGTAACCAAACCTGTTGTCAATAAATGTTGTTAGCTGACCAGTTTTGACTGGGAAGACATTGTTGCTGTTTTAACCATGTTTGCAGGGATAAAAGTCACATGCTGGGGATTTTTTGCAGAAGATCTATCCCAAATCTTTCCCATAAAATTAGTCCAATAAGGGAACCAAGCTTATCAGGGAAGGTCAGATTTATTAAGTTCACATGCCAGCTTATTGAGGTTTTCAGTTACAGAACTTCTAAATCTGTCATGCACGTTTAAATTATTCTGCAAGCTATTGTTCCAAACTGAGAACTACTGAACAAGAAACATTCAAGCCCTTGAAGTTATCAGCATCCCTGATGCTGTCTTTGTGTATCAGATGTTTCCTGCACAGGGCCTTAGCGGAAAGGAAGTACCCACCTATCCTGACTCTGACACTAGCTATCTCGTACTGTTATGTTGTTGCTAAATAGACCCTTTGCCCCGAAGCCAGCACTGCAAACGTTGCTTATTCAATAATAAATCGGATGCGTGCAGCAGGTTTCCTAGATGTTGATGTCATCTGGAAGTCACTGTTCCTGTTCCCAAGGGTAGAACCAGCCAGGGGCTGGTGGGAATTGTTCACGTACTGAGGGAGGGTTACAACATGTGTGCATAGTGTGACTTTGGGGTTATCACTGAGCTACTAATTGGAAAGGCTTCAAAAATTAAAAAAAGAAGAAGAAACTTTGTACAGTGTAAGGTACCTTTTCCCATTTCTCACATCATCAATCAAATTTGTACACGTTTCTGAAAATTACAGCAGACGGGTGTGGACAGAGCAGGGAGGGGGGATTTTCATAATAGCCCTGTGATAACCCTCTCGTCAGTGCTAATGCACACATGCCTAGGCCCAGCTATACACTAAACGTAATACAGAGCTGCAAAACAGATTGCTACCAGATGTGCTTTTCCTCTGCACCAACTATATGACAATTTCCAACCTTACTCAAATATTTACCGGAAAACTGCAGTTATCATAAAACGTAATTTTCTGGTAAATATTTGGCACAGAGATCTCATCATCCAACACTCTAAGAAATTCATGACAAATCGTTCAGGTTGTATCCCTGGGAAAATCACCTATTGAGTAATGCTGCAATTTTCTCAGTCTTCCGTACATTTGATATCCAGCGGTATTTTCTTTATTCGTAAGAGAGAAAACAAAATCACAGAGCAGGTTTGGATTTCATTAAAGAATAAATTCCAAGCTCAATGAAGAGATTTCTCTCTAATATATTGCCTACTGTTCTTCTCTCTCCTGCCAAGTGGTATCGTGCTACAGAAGCAGCAGCGTGCAGAAGAGAAACTATTAGAGTGTTAATGGTGCTGTCTTTGGCAGGACCATGTGCACCTTCTGCTCAACTCATCCCCTGATCCTGTCAGTCTAAAGCTGTATTTTTAGGATTATTTCAGAGCCAAAGCTCATCTTTAAGTCCAACGGCAAACTGATCAGTCAATCCATCTCACAATTTGTCTTAGGATTTATCACCTTCATCCTTATACTTCAGCATTATACTGCTATAGGCCTTGGCTCTTCACAAGGTAGAACAGTTTCTGTATTTAAATATCGAGAATCTTTAAACAGCTGATGCCAATTTCAATGGCAGATTGTTGTTGTTGTTCTTTTTTCTGGGGGGGGGTTGGTTTTTTTTGTGTGTGTGTGGGGGGGGGGTTCTCTTCATAGTTTTGCTTGTAATTGAGTACTTTTGCTCAAATATCAACTGGCTACTCCAGAAGCCCTGAAAACAGACCAGACAATGTGTTTCCAGATAGTCCACAAAGCACTGAGCACCTTTTCTCTCATTTTCCCTTCATGCCTTTTAATCCCACTATGCATTTATGTTGTCTTCTGAGGGTAATGTACCATTTGTTGTTGTAGTGTCCACTATTATGTCAAAATGATGGACAAAATAAGGAAAATTATGCAATTCTTGTCATAGGTCTGTTCTACAAGAAATCTGAAAAATGCTTTAGGATTTATGCTGCCACCCTAAAAGGGGACTCATGGATAATTTCCTATATGAATGGATCCTCCCTTTATTTATTTTTTTCAAACCAAAATGTTTAAAAACAGTCAAAACCAGAGTAACTGTAAATCCAACTCATCTCTCAGTTGTACACAGCGTCCATTGTTCCATCTTCAGGATGATTTGTACTTATATTGGAAAACCAGTACTTCCATAAAACAGACAGGTCCTTCTGCACCACAGCACTGTTGAACAAAGGATAACTTGGACTTGATGCAAGGGCAGGAATATGCAATCCTGAGACAGTGGACCAACACGAGTTCTTTGCAGCTTTAGCAACAGTGATGAGTGAAGTCTGGCGAGGAGGCCTAACAATGCTGTTTAATTTCCAGCATCCTAATGTGGCAATCTTCCTGTGGAATCCAAACTCCACCTATTCAACTTCATCACTCATATACAGTTCTAGCTCCATCAAGCCAAAGCAAAAATGGCTATTGTCCCCTGAGATTTAAGTCTGTCTGGTCACTGAAAGATTGAGTTCAGCTGTGCTCTAAATCTTTGTTTCCCCTCACAAATATCCAATCCATCCGGAGCTAGCTCAGCTGAATAGAGTAAACAATGAACCATTATTTTGTCAGCACTATAGTAAAGACACGCAGTACCAACTGTACCCTGTTCACACATTTGGAGAACATGGAGAGTATTATGCATCCAAATATTCACTATTCTTTGAGCATGATGTTCTCCCTCATTTCCTGTCACCACTCCAGTGGCAAACAGCTAAACTCTGCAGAACAGAGATGTTTTGGGGTTTTAGCATCATTTTAGTGAAAGATACCAAGAAAAGAAAATAGATTTTTTGGAATCTCTGGACCTTAGGAGAAGAACCACAGAAATTGGATCTTTCTGTAAAAGTTACCAAAAATCATCAGATTGAGCTACTTTGTCTAGAAACAAAAGGAATGAGACACTTTATCTGATAACTTTCTTCCTTATAACTTACAGCCTTTTTTGTGCCACAGACCCGTTTATGTCCGACATTATTTTCACAGACGCCTTTAAGGTGTCGCGGATAAATACAACAAAATAAAACCAGTACCGGTACCAAAAAAACTGGAGGTTTATTCATAACACACGGGAAAAGACCCAGGGAAACCGACTTAACGATAAACGACGATAAAAAAATAACAATAAAAACTGATAAAACCCCCGAAACCATAAATTTCACACCTGAGCCTCAACTCTCGCGGCCCGGTACCAAACGACTCACCCGGGGGTTGGGCACCGCTGACTTACAGCACATAGTGTAGTCTGACCACTAGTTCAAGGAACTTTCCTCTTAGCCTTTCCTCTTTATTTCAATCTACCTTCAAAAAGGCACCCCCTCCTTAAAAATGATTAGCGTGTAAAACAGAACTTTTAATACTCACCACTGAAAAAATATCTCTCCATTAACACCTGAATGATACAACAGCAAGAGCCAGAGGGATGCATTTTAAGGTTGCAATGTTCCACATCACAGCAGCACACCAATAGAGGACGGCTCGATGTTGTAAAAAGAGCAGTTCTGGCATTTGGCAGTACTTTATGTTCTTATTATCAGTGAAAGCTGACGGTAGCAAGTGAGCTGAAACAGGACAAGCAAAACTGCATGCAATCCCCTGATGATTTTGTCCTGCAGGCTATTCTCACGGTTGCAAAAACTGTATATAAGGTGTAAACGTCACAATAAGATGCAAACAGAATGAGATGTTTGCCTTTTTGGTTAGCGTTGTCACCTCACAGCAGGACTTCTTCTAATCCAAACCTCCTGGTTGACTGGAGCCTTTTTGTGTTGGGTTTGCATGTTCTCCCTGTGGGTTTCCTTTGGGAGATCACGCTGCCCCTCATAATTCAGAGTCATGCATGCTGGGTTAAGTGTTATAAATTGGCCATGTGAATGTTATTTGTCTCCAGCAGTGGATTTGGGATTTTGGGATCCTTGTTCTGTTGGAACATATAATTGTGTCCAACTTTCAACCATCTAGCTGTTGATTTAAGGTGAAGTTGAAGAATGTCTTCATTATTTCATTCACCTTGTTCAATGCAGCATTAGCACTGGCTGCAAGAAAGCTCCAGAGCATGATGGTACCACCAGCATGCTTGATAGTTGGTACAGTTTCTTAGGTTTGAAAACCTTTACTACTGTGAACACAAGTAAAGAAGCGACATGCTATATAAAAACCAGCTCAACCATTCATTGTGACCAGCTAGCTTAATCTTTGTCTTGTCTGACCATAGCTTGTCCATGTGAGCCATTTGAGCTTGAAGGTGTTGATTTTCGAGTGGGTGCTTCTTTCTTAATCAGCCTCTTTGAGTGTTTGGCGATGTTTTACTTCACTGTGGGCAGTGAGACTGGTGTTTCAGGAGTTCATATTTCATGGTGGTTCCTGTGTTGTTTCTGAGCATCCTAACCAATTTCCTGTCATCTGAAGGTGATGGTTCTTCCAGCATTTGTGTGTTGACGTATCAAGTGTTGACGTATCAGAATAACTTGTACTTATATCTATGTACAGTTGTGCTATGTTTCCCTGTTGAGCAGAGGATGGATGGTATTGGTTTGGGAAGTTTCTTTTTGCTGGTGTATGCATGTATATTGCCACTAAAACCTGATTTTACTGTCTTCATATTTTCTGTTTTAAAATCAGATCAAAATAAAATATATTGTAAGTTTTCATAAGCACATATTAAGTTTTAGTTTAGCGAAAAGAAACATTTAGCCTCCATTTGTCTTCACATTTAGAAGAAGATGGTGCATTCACTGTTCGTGCTGCTTGGCCTCTCTAGATTTATGTCAAAAGTCATGTTTCCACGAGCCTACACGAAGAGATTAATTTGAGCTGCTGGTGCTGGCCAGTATTGTTAACCAGTAAATTTTACATATTCTCCCATTATGCAAATTGTCAGGTTAGCTACACCCTAGAAAGACTTCTCTTTCAGATATTCACATCAACAAAAATGTAATCAGTCATCAAGTTCATTCCATTTTTCTGCCAGTGCAGGATTTCATATTGCAGTGCTCATCATTCATTTTATCAGATACAAAGCCAAAATTTGACACAAAGAATCTCCAGAGTCTTCTTGAGTTTTTGATGTTATTTGAGGTGGTGCCAGAAGCCTTGACTAGCAACCTTTCCAATTTGCACCCCACCTTTTCCCAAAGGTAAACTGGGATAACCTCCAGCCCCACCACAGTCAAGATCGGATAAGCGGTAAAGGGAAAAAAAGAGATGGTGCCAGGTTAAAACAGTCCTGTCTGCTGGATAAACTCGTCATGTTTCATCAGGTTAGATCCAGCACCCCTTAAGTTTTTTAACCATATGAACTCGGTGATATCAATTGTTAAAAACTAATGTTGCGTGACCAAGCATTGTTCAAACCCACAGATATTTGTTTTCAGTTAACATAACTCATTACAAAAAGATGTCAAACATCTCTGAGTTTGCGGGAAGACCTTATTTACAAAGTGATGGAGTAATGGTGCTGTGGCATTATGAAGAAGTGTGGCTTTATTTTCAAAGTTTAAAAAACTCCAGAGTTCAAGAGGTTGAGCAGGCATAAATGAAAGATACAAGAACGATTCTTTTTGTGCTTTTTCTGGAAGCGGAACATGATGTGTTGAAATTGGATTTATCACATTACAGCTGAAGAAAGAAGAATGAACTGTGCACTTGTGTGCCTTCAGGAAAAAAATAGCTCAGATGGGTGAAAAGAAATTAAGCGGCAGAAAAACTTCAGCAATGATGTGAGAGGTTTGTTTGTTTGTTTTTTTAAAGAGTCTTACAGTTTTTGCCCGTTGCTTGAACACCATGAACCCATGCCTAGACTAAAGTAACACAACTTGAAGCTTTTGTTACCATACCTCAAACACATGTACCCCTACCTTAAACAAAAGCGCTGCTTTGCACCCCAGTTCCAATTATGCAACACACCTACTCCTTTATGCAACACACATGGTCCTGCATGCTACACTCCATTTCATACATAAGACACTTCGTTCACAAAATGAAATTTCAGGGTGCCATTCGGAAAACACATGTATCCAAAATACAAAACACATCGGGTAATTGCAACCACTCAAATACACACCTGAAGGCACTTACTTGCAAAACCAAACACCAATTAGCCAACTACAAAAAGCCCTCAGCGTAGCCATTTCAAGAACTTTGCAAGCATGGATGGAGGGAGAGCAAGAGGAAGAGGAAGAGGAGGAGGAGGCCGAAGAGGCCATGCACGGACCCATATTTCTGATGAAATAAGAGCAACTTTGGTGGACCATGTCATCAACCATGGCCTGACTATGAGGGAAGCTGGGCAGAGAGTCCACCCACATCTAAGCCGCTTCACAGTGGCATCTGTAATACGAACATTCCGACTAGAAAACAGGTCTGTCTTCACCTCCATACCTTCTGCTCTACTCAGATGGTTTTATAGCACTGTTCTACAGTATATCACATTACCATATCAAGTGTACGGGGTGCTAATGCTCCTTTTGCAGCCAAAGTGGCTGATTCCTTATATTGAAGTACAGTGTTGTACAGTGGATGACACAGTACATACAGTAAAGTACTGTAAGAAAAATAAGCAAACCGATGACAATATGTGGTTGTATTTCTCCAGAATGACCCGAAGACCTTCTGGGGGAGGACGCCAACGCCTGTTCACACAACGGCAGGAACTTGCTGTTGTGGACCTAGTGAGGGCAGACAATGCCATCCGTCTCCACCAGCTACGACGGAAAATACTTGCAGACAGGCGAGTGTTCAGCAACATAAACCATGTGAGCATCACCACCATCAGACGCATCTTGGGTAAACACAGCATCACCATGAAGCAGCTCTACAGAGTCCCATTCGAGAGGAACAGTGACAGGGTCAAAGGACTTCGAGCTGAATATGTACGGGTACGTGTAACTGTCCCTTACATTTACAATAGAGTATTGGTGAAGTCCAGTAGCAGCTGAATATGTACCATATCAGTACCACATGGATCTATTCTGAGAGCTACACAGGTACCTGTGTGATGGGGTGAGGGTGCTGCATGTGTAGCACTGTAGTACAGTGATATGTTCCCCTTTTTTCCAGAGAATCTTGGCCATGGATGGAGCTGCACAGCCTCATGAATACATTTTCATTGATGAAGCTGGATTCGACCTGAGCAAAACAAGACGACGGGGTCGTAATGTAATTGGCCAAAGGGCAATTGTGCACGTCCCAGGGCAGCGCGGGGGAAACATCACATTATGTGCCGCCATATGCCTTCGAGGGCTTCTGCACCATCATGCAATACTAGGTCCATACAATAGCCAACACATACTCACATTTCTAGATGCTCTCCATGATATAGTTGTACAGAACAGACCAGATCAGCCCAGGTTTGTGGTGATATGGGATAATGTCAGTTTCCATCGGGCTGCTCTGGTCCAGGCCTGGTTCTCCAACCACAATCAATTTGAAGTGGTATACTTGCCCCCTTACTCACCATTTTTAAACCCTATAGAGGAATTTTTTTCGGCTTGGAGATGGCGAGTATATGACCGCCAACCACATGCCCGCATGCCTCTTCTGCAGGCAATGGAACAGGCCTGCGGCGACATTCAGGTGACAGCAATCCATGGATGGTTTCGACATGCAGGAGGATATTTTCCCCGGTGCCTAGCGGGAGAGGACATTGCTTGCGATGTTGATGAGGTCCTGTGGCCAGACCCCAACAGACGGCGGGATCCATGAGCCCACGTATGCACAATTGTCATGGTTTTTTTGTTTACAGTATAGTGTTTTTTCTATTGCAGTATTATTGTGTTGTTGTTGTTGTTTTTTTTGCTTTATCTGAATTCATGGTACTGCAATGTACAACATTGGGTAGGTCTATTTGCGTTTTTGGTTGTTTGGAAATGTGTCTCCTGTAAATGTGCCTTCTGAATAAACAATGGAAATCAAGGACTGCAGTGTTTTATGTAAAGGAGACTAGTGTGTTCCCCCTGATCTGTAAGTGTTTGCATATGATGCAAGTATGTGTCATTTTGTCAACAGAGTTACATTTTGACAAAGGAATGTTAGGTTTTGACAGCAGAGTTTAGGTTTTGGGAGTAGAGTTTCAATTTGGCACAGATGTGAATGGTATATTTCCCAGTGTTGTGTCATGTGTACTTGTGTGTACAGTTTTGGCACAGAGAGCGGAGTTTTGCAAAATGTCTTCAAGCAGTGGGCAAAAACTGTAATAAGTTTGGGGATGAGTTTTGCACCAGGAGGCTTATTGTGCAGCAAGAAACATCATATCCAACAAATGCTCATCAGGTTCCTCCCACTGGACATCAGCCTGAAGGTGGAGCCATGGAAACTTAACTCACACATGAAGATCAATCATTGTCTTCCTCTATTGTCTTTTTGCAACCTCTGTTCTTTCTTGAGTAGAAAACAAAATAGACTCCAACTTGAAGAGCTGTCGTATTTGCTGCTTTCCAATTTCAGAGTTTGGTGGCTTCCTGTGGTAGAGGAGGAGGAAGAAGGAAGAGCTTTAAAAAGTGCCTGTGTGCATCTGCCAAGGCCAAATTCTCTAGAAGCACAACAACACATCCTCTCTTCGGTTCCTCCGTCTCCTCAAGCACACACAGGTGCAGAGCAATGCTGCATTAAGGAGTGTGTAATGGTGATAATGTCTGTTAATGGTTTAATAATTTGAGGCTGTGGTAATGACAATAATGATGCACCAGGAATAGTCGCGTCCCAAAATAGAGCAGGGGATGGGTGCCATTAAACAGACTCCACAGAAAGGTCCTTTGTTTTGTGTGTGTGTGTGTGTGTGTGTGTTGTGAAGGATTCACACATGCAGAGGGTAAGTGTGCAAGCATGCATTTGTTACAAAGAGAAATGATTTTATTGTTATTTTATGTTTTGAATTGTTAAACTCTAAGATTGTTAAAAAATGAAAGCACACAGTGTGTTTGTGTTTGTTTGATAATGCATGTGTTGCACCTTTTGAATACCTAAACAGCACTTAGTCATCAAACAACAATGCATGCAATAAAAACAAGTGTTAAGTTCACACCTGCAGGTTAGAGTAACAGCAAAAGGCAGATGTGAAACCCTCTGATCCTGCAGCCTGTAAAGATGTTTCCATATTAGAGTCATGCATGCAGTCATATCATAAACATAGGATACATTTTTGTAACAGCATATGTGTCACTGTTGCAACTGCCCACCCTCAATAGCCGAGTTCAGTTACAACGCTAACTTCCTCCATTTGAATAAATCATGTGAATATTTTCATTTTGTGTGTAATCATCTTTCAGTCATGTGGGCAGTAAGATAAATAATACGTTCTTTATTTGACCCATTTTGGGGGAAATGATCATAATACAGCAGTTAAAGTAATGATAAAAGATTTCACGGGGGCAGCTGTGGCGAAAGGTTGGTGGTTAAGTCCCTGGTTCCTCTAGCCTGCATGTGGAAGAAAGGCAAGTTTCCCCTGATACAACCATTGGAGTGTGAGTGTGTGGATGAATGTTATCTTTAAAAAAAAAAAAATCAGTGTGTTTTTGAATGGATGAATGAGGCTTCCCATAGGTGGTCCAGGTGAATCAGTGTTTTAATAACTGAGATATATTTGGTGCAACCCACCTCAGTTTTCCCCTGGAGATGGAGTCGATGATTCTGAAGAGGCTCATCAGTGGAGAACGGCTGAAGGCAAAAAAGATTCCCATAAAACAAGCAAACAGCAAAGGAAAGGTCATATATTACACATTTATTATTTTGCGGGAACAATCCGATAAGCTTTTCATCTGCAGTATTGAAAAGATGTATTTCTAAAGTCTTCCTGCATTCATCCTGACAACACAATGGAAAGGATGGCTGTGTCTGATTGGCTGCTTTCGCAACCTCCCGGCTTGGGTATTTAACCCCCTCGACTTGTCGGGAGGCTGCTCAGAGCGCAGGCGGAGCAGGGAGGAGAGGTTTTACGCACAGCTAAGCACGGTGTGAACTCTGAACGCCAGGAACTCACACAAACAGCTTCGGGCCAATCAGAGGAATATTGATCTAAAACGTTGAGTTTGAGCACATCATAACAGCGCGGTCCGGTAAGTCGAGTGAAGCTGGTATTAATTTAATAATTAACATTTGATTCAATTTAAATATGGAGAGGCAACAACAAATGTATGTTATGTTATACTAGACTACAATCTATCTATCTATCTATCTATCTATCTATCTATCTATCTATCTATCTATCTATCTATCTATCTATCTATCTATCTATCTATCTATCTATCTATCTATCTATCTATCTATCTATCTGCAGTTTTGTGTATATATTAACTGCTCTTGTGCGTCTGCTACTGCATTCTCCGGGCTTTTTGAAGTTTGCACTTTGCATGCCAAATATGTTTTGTTGCCATGTCATAGAGTTTTATATTTACTGCTTTGAACCCCATTCAGTCCTTTGTGCCGGACTTGATGAATGCTTTAACCTACTTTCAGCCTGCCCTCTGATGCTCCTGCATGATCGTGTAGTTTTCGGACAGCTGCAGAGCTGAAAACGAGCGGCTTGTGCGCCGCATCACCAGCTGATCTCAGGCTGCGACCTTTGTCGCTTCCAGAACCTGCAAGCGCGCAGGCTTTGTCTTTAAAATGTGTGGCATGAATGCATCACAACACCATCAAAAGAGTAAAGCTTTGAAGAGCTTTTCCTTCTTGCTAGAGAGGATTTATCGGATCTTTTCACCCTGGAGATCCTGCAGGGCACTGTCGGAGAAACATTTAACACTTTAATAGGGATTTTTTTTTTTAAAGGAGGCTGTTTAACTATTACCTAAATTCAGGTTCGGTGGATTTGGAAACATTTGGAAGCATTGGTTTTTATCCCCTCACAGCCATGTAAAACGGCACTGTGATGATGTGCACATGATTTTAGACATTGCGCTTCTAAACAGCAGGGACAACGTGACGATGTTCAACAAATATTCCCATAAACTTTACTTATGCGGGATTTGTTTGCTCGGATATACAAGCTCCCAAGCTTTTTGTCTAAAAATACAGTTTTCAGGTTTATGCGCACTGTGTTCTCACTTTAAAAAAAAAATGCATAACTTTCAGCGGCTGTATTCTGCCGCAGGGAATCATTTCAGTCATAAAGGCATGCGAAGCTTTATCTGATTGTTGCACTTTTATTGCCAACTAATTATCTAGCCAGCGCTATAAAATTAATGATAAAATGAAGCCACCTCCTTTCCACAGCTTGGGATGAAAACCACATGTTGCTTTCAACAGTCACATTTATTGTGTGCTGCTCGGATAATTCAGAATGTGAAGATCCAAGAAAATTAAGACAGTTTGATGTCATTTCCTCACATCATGGACATCCTGGAAATTTATGCTGAGGATAAATGCTTCCTAAAATCTTCCTGCCATCTCTTACTTTGAGGTCACTCTCATGACTTCTGCCCTCTTCTTCATTGTAGCTCAGATACCCCCCTCCTTCATTCTGGCTCTCCCTTTCCTGTGCATTCCTCCCTATTTTATTGTCCTTCCAAATTGTACGGTAGATCAAGTTGTCAGTTTTCTCCTGTCCTGGCCTCTTGTGTCTTCCTGCATTTCATTGTTTTTAAAAACACAGTTTTCAACACTTCTCTGCGCTCCCACCTTCAGCCCCCACGCACAGGCATACACTATCTGACCACCGCAATATCCCTTCCACTGCTGCTCAGCTGGTTGCCAACATTCCCCCTCCCTCTCTCTCAACCTCTTCAGATGTGGAGCCAGCAGAGCTAAAGGTTGGAGATGGTCTCTAAAGCCAAATCTATTAGATTAAGAGGATCGGGCCAGTTAAAACTCAGGTTTCCAATTAAATCAGACAATTCTGCTCTAACATAGCCTAATGAGCTGCCATGTTACACAACACAAAGGCATCATTCACATGACCGAGACATACGTTTGGACGATGGCCACATTTTTCAAAACTGATTTCTTGTGATATGTGTGTGAGTTGACCCATGTGATTTTCTGCCTTTGTGTGTGAGAACAGAACCAACTAGTGTTTTTCAGTCAAATGCATTTATGAATAGCAGTTGTCTTTGAGCGAGTGTGTGTGTGTGCATGCGCTCAAGCGTATGTTGCTTCTTTTAGTGCAACTGCATTAAATTTTGCAAATGCAAGTGTATTCTGACATGATTATTTAAAAGTAACCCTGTGTGTCCGCAAATTGTTGCCTTTCCAAACCATCATGTCAAAGAGGTTTGCTCATCTGCGCCAAGATGAAGATTGTACCCATGTGTGTGTGAGTGTGTCTGTGTGGTGTGTGAGCGTGTGTGTACGTCTTCACCCCGATAGCATGTCTCTATAGACGCGGTTGTATTCGTCAATCAGCCCATTTATCCCTCCATGCTCCAGGCCATTCTGAGGGTGTGTGTGTGGTGGGGGGGGCATGATTCTTGAGAGGGCTCATAGCCAAGTTAGAGTCCTCTATGAGTGAAAGAAAGAATCAATGTTAGAGCGCACGGGACACACAAACACTGTTTTCATCAATATTTCATCCCTCCTGCTCCCTTTGTTCACCAGCCTTTATTTTACAGCTTCTTTTTCATCGCATAAAAACGCTGCTTTGATGATGTGTTTAATATACGTGCACATGTACTCAGTTAAATATATTGTGACGCCTGTTGATTCAAGAGCAAATTGCTTACTCAGGATTGTGCTTGAAATGTTTGCTTTGTTTTATAATTACTGGATCGAGCGACAATAGGCTGGCTCAATGGTGTGGGGATGATTTTGCTCTTAGTTGATCCATGAACATACTGCAGGGGTCGCTGAGATTGTTAAACGGGTTTCTTTTTTTTAATTTCTTCAAAAAAAGAATTTTCACCATAAACCAAAGCACAGGAGAAATTTAAATTTGCACCTGGTGATGTTGGTCATGCTCAGAGGGGCATTATTATATGTAATAAACTTTTTAATAATCCATTCAGTAGTTATTTTTATAATTATTTGGTACAGAACTGTAAATGTGAACCCCAAGTTGAAAAATCACAGGATCAGCAACAAGTACATATTTTATAGGGTAAACAAAAACACAGACGTGCTTTTGGCGTTCTAGATGAATCAAAAGTCATCCTCTTCAAACCATAAATATCTTTTTATGCGCCCTGAGAATCTAACATTTGTTAGAAATACTTTAGGCCAAAGCGGTGAACTCACCATCGTTGCTGGTTTTCACCTCAGCATGCATTCTGGAAGGCTTGTCTTCATTTCACACATGCAGCAAGTTTTCTGTTTTGATGGTTGAACTATTTTCTCTGCAGGACAACTTGGACTCAGACGTTGCCAGCTGTGGAGCAAGACCCAGTGGGTGGATGCGTGTGTGTGCCTTAAGTGTTTGTTTTCTTACTTCTGTGCACCTTTGGGTGAGGCTTCTGTGAAGATGAGGGCCATCACACTGCTGTGTCTTCTGATGGTTGCGGAGGCTGCAGCCTCCAGGTTCGTCCGTGACTCCCAAAGTGGGCTTGAAGCTTTAGAACCCGGCAACAACAACGCATCAGTTGTTCTTCCACCCTCGCAGCCGGGCCGACCACGGAGCTCGCACCCCCCCATGTGCATAAACCCCACGGAGATCAAGCAAGCCTTCAAATATGTGAACACCATCATATCCTGCCTGATCTTTGTCGTGGGAATCATTGGCAACTCAACACTGCTCAGGATCATATATAAGAACAAATGTATGAGGAATGGACCCAATGTACTCATTGGCAGCTTGGCACTGGGAGACCTGTTATATATTGTCATCGCCATCCCCATCAATGTGTACAAGGTAACCAGATTTATACTATGTGTCTTTATGATTCTTCTCATAGTTTAACATCGACTGTACATAAAAGATGGACATAGCTACATTACCCACTGGTTGCTGGATTACCCCTCTGCCAGCTATGAGTCTGTTTGTCTGTTGTTTTTTGTGGCTTCATTTTGGAGTTTGTCACTTTAATGTGATCTCTGTCTCTCAGGTCTCTAATTCAGAAACTGTTTGCTGTGTTAAAATCACACAGTTATATCTTTGAATAAAATTCAATTCACTGTTAATACAAGTGAAAGTTTCGCATGACAAAGTCTTCATTAAATAATTTAGCTGACTTACACAATATGTAGAAACTTAATATTGATTCAGTTTATTACCAAAGCTGAGGATGCATCTAGTATTTTACTTTAGTATTACTTCAAGCTAAAGCAGTTTACATTGCCTAAAATGTAAACCTGATAATTGCAATTTTTTCTGCCGGAGGTTTCTTCCTGTTAAAAGGGAGTTTTTCCTTCCCACTGTCGCCAAAGTGCTTGCTCATAGGGGGTCATATGATTGTTGGGTTTTTCTCTGTATCTATCTCTGTATCAAAAGTTGCCTTGAGGCAACTTTTGTTGTGATTTGGCGCTATATAAATAAAATTGAATTGAATTGAATAAATAAATCAGGTTTATTTATTGCTTTGTAAGATTTGATGTTGCAGACTTGTCTACCTAAAACTTCAAGGGATTGTCAAACCCATAAAAAGGCAGATGTAAAGTGTTATGCTAGGATTTTCATAGAAAGGACTTTATTCACTTGCACTATCCAATGGTCAGAGATTTTAGTGCAGCCAGACAATCCCAGCCTGCAAGAGCTTATTAAACCAAAAAACAATATTTGAAACTTTTTTGTGGGAGTATTAAGATGCATTTCAACTTTTTGATTTAATGAAGAAACATTTAGAGTGCGAAGGCTTTACAACCTCTGATAGATTAGCGAACAGTACAGATTGCTGTGAGCAGCTGAAAAATATAAAGTCCCTTCTGATATTCAGATGTGTGGCCATAATTTGTTGTTACACATGCTGTCCTGACCCTGAGCAGAACTTATTGCCCCTGGGAGATGGACTTGGCAGTCACGAGGAACATGCTGTTGTTGCTTTTGGCATTAGAAGCTGTATTAATGAAAGAAGACACGAGGAAAGAAGGACCCCTAAATGGACCTCAAAGAGGTCTGCCCGCATGTTTACACAGGTGAACTTCTTACATTTACAAAACTCTCTCCTCTCCGTCTCTTTTTCCTGCAGCTGTTAGCCGAGGACTGGCCATTTGGCGTGTACGTCTGTAAGCTGATGCCGTTCATCCAGAAAGCGTCGGTGGGAATCACCGTCCTCAGCTTGTGCGCACTCAGTATTGACCGGTGAGTACACCACTACTCCACACACATACATAGACACTGACAAGTGTTAGTATTAAAAGCAGCTAATGGATGTCTCTGTTTATAGCTACCATGCAGTGACATCATGGAGCAGGGTGAAAGGGATGGGAATCCCACTGTGGAAAGCTGTGGAGGTGACACTGATCTGGCTGCTTGCTGTGGTGCTGGCAGTTCCCGAGGCGCTCGCATTCGACATGTTGGAGATACCATACAGAGGCACCAAGCTGAGGGTTTGCCTGTTGCATCCAGAACAGACCACAAGCTTTATGAAGGTAACCACCAGATTGTCACAGTCAAGTCAAAATTTACAGCATCACAATGTAGAGGTCACCAGTATGAGGTGGAAAAACTGCACAAGTACTTTTTATATAAATGTATTAAGGTCATAAGGTGTTAGTTGTTGCAAAAAGGTGTCCTTTGCTACCTTCGGTTTCCCAATTTTCATCACTGTGCACAGAAATTAACAAGATATTGTTAAACTCTTCTATAGTAAATACAGAACTACATTTTGGCCTATACTCTTATTTCTGCAACATGATCACGTTGTCCACCATGTTAATTTGGGCTGTCAGCTTGATAGCATTCTCTAAAAATCACTTAAACACTGGGCTAACAACTGGCAATGATGACATTCTCATTAAAATGCAGGACACTTAACACAATAAATAACATACAAGCTCTTCCTCCCCTCACCCCCAGCCAGTAACTGCAGATGGCTCCCTGAGCCTGGTTCTACTGGAGGTTTCTTCCTGTTAACGGGAGTTTTTTCACCCCACTGTCACCAAGTGCTTTGCTCAGAGGAGGTCATGTGATTGTTGGATAGTTTTCTCTGTATTATTGTAGGATCTTTATCTTACAATATAAGGAGCCTTGAGACAACTATTATTGCGATTTGGTGCTATATAAATAAAACTGAATTAAATTAAAGGTGACTAGTGTTTTGCTATAAACAGAATAAATTTGAGATATGCTAAACTAAGGGTGTCATAACATTATAATTTATACCATGAGTTCGCAAAACAGATGATAAACAGCCTGAGAAATACGAAGTGTAGAAACAACAACATGTCTCAGGCATTTTGCCTTCAGTACAGAAAAACTAAACTGTTGTAAATCGAAGAAATGCATCAGCACAGCTCCATGTGTTGATCACAGAACATCAGTTTGCCCGGGGAAGTCGTGTGTAATATTTGTTGGCAAGAATGTGGTAAGAGTTAGATTCCAGGCTGAACCTAATTTATAGCAGAAAGAGCTTAAAATGATGTAGGTACCTTCTTGAAACGTTGTGGATGTACCTCACAGAACTCCTGTTCGCTTATTAAAGCCTCCCGTGGGCTACATTAACTTGCAGCTGCACATTATTCCCACTTACATCAGTGGTCTACACCAAAAGTGGAAAAAAATCCACTGTTCTGTTTTGTAATTTTTTAAAGAAAGCGATCGGGATCTGCGCTAAACTAAAATAGCTTCTTCTTTCCACCATGTCCTTTGTCCTTTTGCACCGACGTTCATAAAATCGAGTTTGTTAGTCTTTGAATAATCCTGCCAACAATTACAGACAGGGTGGCAGTTTAAAGAAGAAGAACAACACACAATATCTAAGTTAGGCGATGGGCCACCATGTGCTTCTAGAACAGTTTCAGTGTGCCTTGTCATTGGTGATTCACATTATTATAAACTCATCAAATCACACGACGACCCCTCTGCAGATAGGTGAAACTGCTGCAGCTGATCAGAGAGGAAGTGACCTCTCCCGTCAGGACTAAAATGTTTGATGCTGCCGGGTCAAAGGTTCAGATTTTTCCTTTAATTTGTCTGCCGTCTGAACCTCCGCCTTAGCTGAGAAAATATGAAAACCAGCAACATGGAAAAACTCCAAACAGCTGGATACTTACATCTTTCTGAGATATATGATCTAAACAACTTCAGTTTGGCAGAGAGGAGTTATGTATCAATTCAAAATGTTTGATAGGGATTATTAAACTTTCCCACAAACACATGGTCAAAGTTATCCAGCATGTTGATTTGGATCTGTTAGGATTGGGCTGAGGGGGAATAAACCCCTTGGATTCTATTCAGCTTGCACCTGATGTTACTTTCGAGTGCAAATGTCAACAGAATGGTTCTCTTCAAAGTAAAGCGCCTGGACAGCAATGATACAATTAGAGTGTTTCTTTAATCAGGTTCCTTTTATCACTCTGCCAGTAAGTTATTAGTGACAGCAAAGAAATGCAATACAACACACTGCAGGCAAAACATGTCAAATTACTTTTTCACAGTTCATTGATAAAGCCACGCAGCAGGATCAAAATCACAAAGATATTTTGGTTCTTTTAAATCTGAAGGAAGGAACCACACAGTTCAGTGGAAACAAAGCAGGAAGCTGGCTTTTAATGTGTCATCAGGATTTGAATTATCTTATAAACCTACAATGTCAGCTTTGATCAATAGTCAGATTTAAGCTGATTATTGCTATGAATCAAGGTACTGTTTATTAGTCATAAGCCACTCCTCATTTCTTTACAATCTCTAGGAAACCAGAGTTTCTGTTATTTTTTTTAAGTCCTCCAGGCTTTCTGAAGGTTTTTCAAAGTTTTTATTTAGTTTGGACATCGCCTGCATCATCACACATTTTTAGTCCGGTCCTTGTGCCTAAACATTTTTAGAGGATCTTTTTTTCCCTTTGTTTTTTCATTTGTTAAACTGCTTAACATTAATCTATGAGGGATGAGTAAATGTTGTCTACACATAACAGTCAACTTGGCAAAAAAACAGTTTAAATTGTATCGTTAGGCACTTTTTTAAATGCAGCCTGTCATAAAAACCACATTATTTGTTCTCATTTCTTGAGCTGAATTAAAAAAGAAAAAAACAGAAAAACACAGCAAAGTTTTTGAAGCCAAATAATGTTTGCATTAAAATAATATTCTGCACCATCAAGGTGTTTCCCAAAAACATGTTTTGGTGCAAAAGAAGTGGCTGGCCTAAAAAAAAAGATGTATCCAATTATCTATGTCAGAGGAATCGTATCTGAAAATTATGTCCTTAAGAAATAAGAAAGTCATCATCAGCATGTATGTAAAAGTTCAGTGTCTGCAGCATCTGTAAAACACCGTGGAGGCTCTGTCATGTTTTGGCTTTCAAGGTTGTTGCAATTTTACAAACTCGTATTTTTCCTTGTATGCTGTATTTCCATGTATGTTTTCACCTATTTCCACTTTTCCTAGGAAAATTTTTTTTTAAAAACAGAGGGGTGGCTCAAGACTTTTGCACAGTACTGTAAAATATAATACACACAATTTTATGTTGGTTTAACAAAGTAAATATTCAAGCTGAAATATCAGCAACAATATCAACATTATCCATATAAGCAAAGATTAGCAAAGACGCAGCTAATCCACCAAAGACGTACAACAGGCCAGGAAAACAGTGATTATGTTGATGACGCAGAGTTCTGGGAAACTTGTGGATCAAATGAGATACAAATGGATTTATGTACTTAGACCAAAGTTGCACTGTACCTGCCTCTTACAGGTTTAACATGACATTATCTTGAAAAATAGATATGTATTTTTTCCAGTACCCTTGTTTTGTTTTTTTCCCAGTTCTACAAGGAAGCGAAGGACTGGTGGCTGTTTGGCTTCTATTTCTGTTTCCCTCTGGTCTGCACGGGAATCTTCTACACTCTCATGTCCTGTGAGATGCTCAGCCGCAAAAAAGGCATGCGCATCGCACTCAATGACCACATGAAGCAGGTAGAGATGCAGATGACAGCCATGCTGGGAACCATTACACTGATTAGCTTATGCAATGGCGATGTCTGCTATAATTTACAAGAATCACTTCTTCTCAGAGAGTACTGGTCACTCAAACTAATGACTAAATTCACTGGCACAGTGGATCTTTATATTAGTTTGTGAAATACAGCTAACCAATGACAGCAAAAACTTTCTTTCTGTACACCACACATTACAGTAACCTGTGAATTGTGATTAGATCAAGAGCTGGGTATGGTCACCTTACTGTTCCTCTGATTTCTTTGTGTGTGTGTGCTGCAGAGGAGGGAAGTAGCAAAGACAGTGTTCTGCTTGGTATTGATTTTTGCTTTCTGCTGGCTGCCCCTTCATCTCAGCCGTATTCTGAAGAAAACAATCTATGAGGAGGATGACCCCGACCGCTGTGAGCTGCTCAGGTAGGCACGTAGATAGCCAGTGCGATTGTTCTCCATTCTGAACCTTCCTGTAGTCTTGCATGTAAACCTTGGCTTTTTTATCTGTCAGTTTCCTGTTAGTGATGGATTACATTGGAATCAACATGGCCTCCATAAACTCCTGCATTAACCCGATTGCCCTCTACTTTGTCAGCCAAAAGTTTAAAAACTGTTTCCAGGTATGCAATAAAATTACAAATGTGGTTTTACAAGAAAACCTATTTGTCAAAAGTCTAAACCTTATATATTTTTTTGCTGTTTCGTAGTCTTGCCTGTGTTGCTGGTGTTACAGAACATCTCATCTGGATGACCAAGGACGCTGGAAGGGCTCATGCCACGGTAACGGACTAGACCGCTCCAGCTCCCGTTCCAGTCAGAAATACACAAGCTCTTCATAAATGCAAACACACTAATTGCACACCTCCTCCTGTACACACCAGTGCTCCCATCAGGGACAAACAGCAGTCTCAGTGCCAACAAACTGGCCTTCAGATCAGAGTCAGAAGGGGAACCTGGAGTCACTTCTACAGGACTCGCCGCAGACTGAAAGACTCAAAGATCAACCCCAAAATGCTGATGAAATAATGGAAGTGTGCCTCCTCAGGCTGTAATAGTAAATGCAAAAGCTTTGATGAAACCGATGCTACATAAACACGTTCATATTCCTACGCTGAGGCCTCTCTAGAGGACAACTCGGTGACACTAAAAATGCATTTATACAGAATGTTTATTCAAACCACTATGTAAATGTATGTACAGTATTATTTACATATAGAGTGCAAACTTACCATCATATTTATCCTTAGTACTTTGTGTAGCTATGAATAAGCACTGAAAAACACTACCTGTTGAAGCTTTATTACCTCACGGGGAAAGCTAGAGGGAAACTGTGACCCTTAGTAATTTTACAATGTAGCTTCTATTTTTCTAAGAAAACAACACAAAGCACACGGAGAGCTTGTGTTACCTAAAGACGTGAGGTGTCCACGTGTTATTATTGCCAAATATTTCACCTCTATCGGAGAGCAGTAATGTTTCTGTGGCTGGAAATTAGTCTGAAAATGCTTTGTGAGAGCTGTTTAAGTAATACATTTCTGAGCCATGTAAAAGCTTTTGGGAAGGAAAAAGAAATTTGCTGGTTAAGCTGTATGTAAGTGAATGATTTAAAAACTCACATAACAAGGGAAGGTTAAAAAGTTCCACAACACAGCCCATAAAAAGCTGAGGTCAGACATGACTTAAATGAGGCATCATGGACCTGTAACTTGTGCAGAGAGCAACCATCGACTTTTGTTTCAAACAGACTCAGCTTTTATGTTGAGGATCGTTACTAGGAATGACAGCTGGGTGCTCAGACCCAGAGACCAAACGGGAAATTGCAGTGGAAGAGCTTGCAGCTTTGAACGAGGAGTGTGACCAGGAGCACACATATTCTTCTTATTATCATTATTATCTATTTTTTAAACAGTAAATTAGTCTCCCAGGGTCAGACAGTCGAAGCAGGGCTGGGCTGTAATGTCCTGAGTAGGGTTTTCGCGATACTAGAATTCCGACACTCAGGAAAATACTCAATACCTGATGCTATTTCTAACACCGCAGATGAAAAAATGACAAAATAGGCATACTTCTTTTAAAATATTAGAACAATGCTGGTTCATGCAAAGGATTGAACCACAGCCCTGTTCATTTTCTGTGCTTCTGTCGACTTAGTCCCACGTTTTTGTTGCTGAACAGAGTTGAAGAGTAGGCTGCCAGTGAGAAATGAAACTGTTTTTTTACAAAAACAACTGTGCCTTCGTGTTAAATTAACAGTCCAATAACTTTACAGACAGGCAGGACTGATAAAATCTGCTGCCTAGCTCCAAAATTACCGTTAATATTTCATTATTAGCCATAGCTGCTAGCTTAATGATAACAGACAACTAACGTGGGTTAGCTGCTAACAGTTAAATGGCTAATGCTAACATTTATGCCAGTCAGATTAATGTTTGTGTTAACTAAGTAATACTAAATGTGTTTGAAACAGGAGTTTTACTGACCTCTCAAACTTCCTCAGAAAGACAGGATATAAATTAAGATGCTTTGCAGAGTCTGTTGATGCGTTCAGCTGCTAGTGGGGGGAGGGGCCGTGCTGCATGAACTTGTCTGTCTAGACTTCTGTGGTGAGTCTTTGTAGAGCCTGCAAAGTCACCTGTGTAACTGACCAATGTCATTGCCAGCATTTGTGTATGTGCAAGTGCATTACATGTTAATTACCCCGTGGCTGTGTCTCTGTTTGTATGCCAGCCAACAGAAACAAACAAAACGCTTTTTGAAGAAAAATCTAATCTAATCTAACGTCATCTCACAATGAGAAGGATAAAGGTAGCTGAAAGTAAAGTGAATACAAGCACTTAATAATCACATATAAATCTAATATAAAAACTCCCCATCAGAAGGAACACATTTATTCTGTATTCACAACATTGTCACTTGGGGAGAAAAAATTGCATGTTACAGTTCATTTTAAGAAAATGGGACAGTGCCAATATTAATAACACTCAGTCCAGTGATAAAGAAAAGCCTAGGATGAACCCATTTTATGTAGCGTAATTTCAGTACAGTGTTTCTAAGATGTGGTTAGAAACGCTTTCACTGTTCTCAGTAATCGTGAAATGTGCGTATTCTGAGAATCCAGACAACGTGTTTGCCGTCATTTGGAAGACTGAAATAGAGCACACTGAAATATGTTTATCATTTTAACACCTGGACACAACATCAATCAAGTCAGCTGATCATGCAGTATGTGACTCATTAAAATCTATTTCTTGCCATTTTGAGCCTGCTTTCAGCTGCATCTAAGTGATTGTACAACTTTGTAAGTTTCCTTTGTAAGTGGGACCAACAAGCTGAGACACGTCGGTAATTTGACCTGGACGATCAAGTTAAATGTTTATATCCCCTTATGTCTGAAATCACATTTATATTAGTATGCAGTAATAAATATCATTTTATAGCACTTGTGTTGTTTGAGGGTTTTTGTTTGAGTCATTACAGGTCAGTAGAGATGCCATCAAAAATTGACACAATACAACATGTTACATAAAGTAGAAAACGGTGAACAAAACAACCCGTCTTCTCTGTCAATAACAGCTTGTAGAAGCTTAAATGTGATTTTATAAACATAATGCTTTCTTTTTCTTAGAAGAAGCTGCATTTGGTTTGCATTTGATATCACAGATCATAAAATGGCAACTTGTGAAACGTCTTGACTTTACTGCTGACAAATAGAGAAGCTGATTCCAAGAAGCGGGTCTTGTGGTGATTTACTGTAGACAGAATGTGAGAAAAAGATCTTTAACAACTGTTCACATTACAGATCTCTTTAATCTCACAAAACTGGCTGTTGTCACAAAACAACATAGCTGAGTCCTGAGGTCAAACGGAGACGGCGCTGCACTGGATTCCTGGAACAACTTAATTAAAGAATTTCAGCATAAAATCCTCTATTGGCATGTTTACAAGGACTTCAAGGCAAATATTTAAAGATTAGAAAAATAATATTCACTTTATAGGACTTTCTGAGGTCCTACGCCAGACACTTTGGAGAGTTCCAATATGTTTTACATAAACATGGTATGGGCTAGAACTTCATCCTGCTTCTATTCAATTCTAAACTTCGTGATGCTGACAAAACCACATCAACACTCAAAATTATTGTTTGTTAAAAGAATTATATATTCATAGCAATGCTTCAGTGTCCCAGTGCTGCTGTCAACAACCACATGTCCAAGTAAACAGTATTTAAAGTTTGTGACCATGTTTCATGTGGTTCTCTGTCATTATATGAGTTTCGTGGTGTATTTTGCATTTGTGCATGACTGGCACATTAAACTGGGATTTCGAATTAAATCATTTTGAAAACCACAGCAGTGGCATCAATGCATTATTTCTCTATTAGTCATCCCACGTTACAGTGGTTATTGAGCACTTGTCTTTCTACATTTCTGCATAAAAATGACCTTGAAGATTAAAAGATTTTCATGAAATTCAGGGAAAAAAAAATCAAAATTACACCTACTGTACATGGGATGGGGCAAAAGTTTAAGAATTTCTTGATTTAGTGGATAATTTAAAGGTAAAATTAGGAGACACATGTTATCAATTCATTGAATGAAAATCGGGCGTGGATGGTGGGTTTTTGATGTTTTTAAGTGAACAACAACAACAACATGACTGGAACAGGGATCTATCAAAGGCTGATCTTTACAAAACACATTTGAGGGAGTGGATCGTAGTTGGTGTTGATGCTCATGCAGCTGTAAGAGGTTACAAAACCATCCCAGAACAATTCAGACTCCACAAGTCCAATCAGTCAGACAGATGGTGTTCAACTATGAAGGAGAGGTTGACAATCAAAGATCATTCCCACAGCAAACCATGTTACAGTCATCAAGGTCACAAAGGAACAGTCGCAGGCCTCTCTCTCTCTTTCTTGGCTAATGTTTGTGTTGATGACTCCACCATCAGGAGAACGGCGAACGGCAATCGTGTGCATGGAACGGCTTCAAGGACAGAGCGCTGCTCTCCAGAAGAACGTACACAGTTTGCTCAAGATCACATGGACGAATCTCAATACTGCTTTAACAATATTTTGTGAGCAGGTGAGACTGAAATAAATTTTTTTGGTGCATCTGATCTAGGATGATTCAACTTAATTTTGAACTTTAAAGAAAAGTCCACACACAAAATTCACTTCTTTTACCTGCCAAAGTAACCCTTTAAATTAGGGTTGCCAAAGATAAGGCTGGGGACCAGAATCGGCCTAGCAAAGCCGCTGGGCCACCAAACAACTTTGGAAAATGTCAAGGATGCCATAAAGTTTCAACTTTAAATTGTATTTTCATTTATTTTTCACCTTTTCCTACTATGCTTTTCTGGTGACTTGTGGTACTTTGGTTATGTTGGCAAATTTGTGACAAATTTTGACATTTACAGCAATTATCTAACAATTGTAATTCATTCTCACGATGCCTGCAGTCCTGAAACAAGGTTACTCCACACTTTGTTTCTCAGCTGGTTGTTGTTTTTCCTCAAACTCTTTTCCATACTCGAAGAGCGCGCCTTGCTTGAACATGTGACTGATGAAGAGATGCGATTAACCTCAAATAACTTTAACCTTGTTATTCACACTTCACTCCCCTCATATTTTCCCTCTGTATTCTTGGCACTGGGCGCAGTCCTTCACACCACATTCTTCTTCTAATAAGGACATTCGTCAAACACAGCTTCAAAGGACAGATGAGAGCAATCTAGGGAAAAACAACATTTAGATCTGGACATCCGTGAAAACCGTCTCCCTATGAAGGAAAAAAAAAAAATAATAATGTGAAATCCATGGCAAAAAGGAAAACGCAAAGTCTTTAAGAGTTTAATGTTTTATATTTGTTTCAATCATCATTCCAGCATTCAGGGAATGATAAACACAAAACGTATTCACATTTATCATCATTAATCAATTTGAAAATACTACAAATACAAAAGCTGCACAGATGTTTGAAACTGATACAGACTGTGTTCAGGAATCGGAGAACTTGCCATTCCTCCTGCTCCCTAGTATGTATATTTAAATAATACGGAAAAAAAAAGTAGAAATGTCCAGGTAACTCATTTTCATGGTGTGGATGCAGAACTGGTGTCTCCGACTCCCTCGCTGTCCCTCGTGCCAAACAGCGTTCATTCCATGGGTTGCTCTTGTCTTTCTTTGAACTCGTTAACTCTTGCCTGGAACAAATTTAAAGAACGTCCACGTCAGAGGTGGATTTCAGGCAGCATGTGGGAGTGTCACATTTAATTAAAGTCAGCTGACTGTCCTTTCACTTAAAATTACTGTTTGCTAGAACGCCCAGGGTTTCTTTCTCTGTCCTGTTACGTGCATGGAAATTCAGGTTGGCTTCTTGTTGCTTTCCCCAGTTTAGAAATGAGAGCACCAGGTCAGCTTCTAGCAGGACTCCTGTGATGGGAAGAGACCCTGGGGTAGGAAGAAATTGTTGGCAGCTGCTAACGCTTGGTTTGAATATTCTGCTCTCTATATTTTGCACTGTGATAAAGGAACTCCCAGAGATCATTCATAAAAGTCTTTGAGGTCCCACCTCTTACGTGCAATCTGTGCTCTCTTTGTAAATACCACTGTGCATTTTTTAACGCCAAAACCAATTTGCATGGGCGTTAGTAAATCTTTTATGTTGTGTGGAGGAACAAAGAACATATGAAAACAAATGGAAAGAAAAAAAACAACCACGTTTTCAGAACTTCAACTTGTCCAGTCTCATGGAAACCAGACAAGTTGGTGTTCAGCATGCATGAAGTTGACAGTGTTGCTGCATTTGTTTCAACAGGTAGCCAAAAAGGTCAAGCTGAAACTTCCACAGCTCAACAACCAATAACCAGCTTCCATCCATCAATTTTCACAACCTTTTGTCCAATGCAGGGTTGTGGAGGGAGTGGAGCCTGTCCCAGCTATACCCTGAAACGTAGGGTAGACTCTGGCAGGTTAGCAGGCTATTGTAGAGCCAATACGAAGACATAAAGAACAATTTACAGTGACATTCACACAAATTTAGAATCCCTAAGTGGCCTAATATGCATGTTTTTGGACTCTGGAGGAACCCATGCAAACTCCACGAAGAAAAGCCAGTTCACTATCAGCGGGGTCAGACCCAGGACCTCGCTGCTGTGAGGGGACAGCGCTAATCACTGCACCGCTGCCCTATCAGTCCAGTACTGTCCACTCTAATTACCTTTAATGGTTTAACCTCCCAAGACCCGAACTCTTCCACGGCATGCATTTTTGATTTCTCTTTGATATTTGGGCTGATTGGGGCCAGATGAATGTAAAAACAAAGAATTGCCAGATTTTTTTTTTTACCTGATTTTTGTTTCTAAAAAAATGAGATCCACATATGAGGATATTCGTTTAAAATTTCGATAGGACAGTAGCAGTATAATGTCCTCATAAGTGGATATCAGGCCCTTGTTGAGCAAAATTGAGTATTTTGGTCTAAATAACCCAAAATGTGATGTCCACATATGTGGACGCCAGGTCCTAGGAGGATAATTTAGGTCTCTGTGTTCTGACCAATCACTGGCAGGCACATTCAGCGACAGCTTCAGTGTATAGTAGCAGGAGCAGCTCCACCCAGATCGAGCTGGACATGAAGCCTCCTCTCTCATCAAAATGGAAAAAAAGAAATGATTCCATAACTGTGGAATTTACTGCTCATGACACGAGGCCTCAAGCACTTATTCCTCAGTCATTTATGTGCTCGAATCACAAGTCGATAGAAGTTCAATTTTCAGAAATCATATGAGTATAGGCAGGTGCATGCTTGTTTATAATGAAATTAGACTAATAAAGCTAGCGAGGAGATTGCTCTCAAGGCACTGTGGCTGATTTAGTTAATCAGGAGATAACATGCAGACATGACCGTAGGCTGGGATTTCTGCAAGATTCCAGCTCTGTCATCAATTAAGGGAAATTTAGGATGCGTAAATGATGATTGACTGGATCATGTCGAATGACATCTCCATTCGTGTTTTACGAGATAATCGCTGTGGTCCAAAGGGACCGTGCATTTATACTTGAGCCGTCACAATAGGGAAAACAAGTTATCTGCCCTCCACTGATGATGGCTTTTCCCCCCCATTCCCCACGCACACGCTTAAATTAGAGCTGATTAAACCAATTCTGACCAGCTGTGCTGAAACCACAAACTCAGACTTTCCTGTCTCAGAGTAAAGAGTTCAAGGTGATTCTCAGAGTTTATCAAACCTGTTTTCTGGAACGCACCCCGGGTCATTTTTCTATGTAAGACACATGTTGTGTACAGAACAGTCACACATGCTTACCTGAAATGTGTTGAGAACATGTTGACAAACATCGCTGAGCTCGTTCAGGCCTCTCCGCAGCGGCTCTGCGGCTGGAATTCCCCCTGAAGCAGATAGCAGATACTTCTGACGAAAACCACCACCGACAGCACAAACAGAGCAAAAACAACCGCAGAAGATGTAGGCACTCTGTTAGCCACTCGTCTCTGGGTTTCATTTAGCGCTGTGAGTCATCGTGCGCCCATGATGAGCACAAAAGCGGACGCTCTACACAAATTTATTATTGACAAGGGTCACCAGCGCTGTTAAGAGATGAGAAGCACGCATCAACCACATTTGCAACGTGGGATCGTTTTGTCTTGCTCAATTTGATATTTCAAGTGTCGAAACAAACGCCACACCTGCAAGCGATGCATCGCGAGCGCTACAGAGAAACTCTGCCAACGAACTGACTGCACCCTCACCGACGATGGCTTGTAGGCACGCTACGCGCTCTGGTCGGCATCTCGATGGGGAAAGATTCATTCTGCTGCAGAAATAACGAGCCCAAACACGCCTCGAAGCTTTGCGAGAACTACTCGAGGGCCAAAGAAAACCAAGGAATCCTGGACATTTCCCCCACAGTCACATGACCTGATCCTTGTAGGATATTTACCATATGGGGGACTGACTGTGCTGTTCCTTATTTCCTGTTATATATACTTTTACAGTGGTGGATACTCCTGTTGTAAATAATGAGGTCCATGTATGTACCAGCAATCGCTGTAAGCCAAAAGTTGTTTTGTGCTCCTGAGTCTTTGACAGGTTTTCTCAGGTGCACAGCTCTTGTTATGAGCTTAAAAAACTCTCCTCGTTTAATTCTTTTGTTTGCAATGGCCGGCCAATCAGAAGAAAGCTAAAGGTAGGTGTGCCTTAAAGGAAGAAGAGCTAAAAAAATAAAATAAAAGCTTGTTTCAGAGTTGCACACAGTTGAGAAAATAATCATTTGATGACCTGCTGGGATTATTACGTTTGTTCACTTCCAAAGAAATAAACAGTCTCTAATTTTATCGTAGTTTTATCTTAATGAAGATACTGAAGACACACATTACAGCCATGTTATAAATGGATTTGTGTAATAAGTCTTTGATCTGGGCTGTTCTGAGTGTTTCGCCCACATCTATGATTAAAAAAAGACCTTAAATAGAAACGTAGGAGATAGGAGCACCTGTGTGAAGAAAATAGCAGTTTTTCAACAAACAGATTGATAACACAACAGCGATCCTATTTTATATGGCAGCAATACCTGCAACAAGCAGGACTGAGTCTAAAGTCTACACCATATTTATTTCAGGGCTTTAGTGACATTATTTTGTAGAATTAGATTAATCTAAAAGTATATTATACTTGCCTTCAGCAACCTGCCCGATTTAAACATCATATCAGACCAAGTTAACAGTTCATCTGCATATTTTAATGTAAGTTCTGTGGCTTTAATGTAGATGTTTGATGTTTAAAACATGGATGGGAGCAGCTACAAAGTTCCCTTTTCTTCACGGAAACAAACGTTTCTGTTTCATACGTTAAAAAGAGCCAACTTTCACTTCGCCTGAGCTCAGCATTTAGGTAACAGCTCTGCCTCTTCGTTCTTCACCGTGCTCTTCTGTGGCGCCACAATAAACAGGGACAACTTTGTGCAACAGTTTTTATTGATATGTGCGCTCTTATCACTGGTCATCTGTTTTTAGTCGGTGAAACGCTTGTGTTTACACTGTGACATGTGATCGTTACAGAATTGCACATTAAACGAAGCATTGAAGTAAACAAAACAGGGTTGTTGTTTTTTTTAGAATCTAGTTACTCGATGAATCGTTGAACCCCTAAAACGCTGTCACAGAGACTGCTGACATGCTCGCGTGTCCTCATTCCAGTCACACGTACTCACTTGTTCACCAGCACACTTAAACATGCAGACACACACACAAACTAAATCTAGCTCATCCAGGTGATACAACACTGTCAGAACTCTTCCTGCTAATCTACGAGAGCCAGTGTGTAATTTTTGACAGATATAGTACGCACTTAAACTACTAAAAGCAATGAGCAGTTCGTGGCTCAAGAGTTGGGAGTTCGCCTTGTAATCGAAAGGTTGCCGGTTTGAGCCCCAGCTCGGACAGTCTCGGTCGTTGTGTCCTTGGGCAAGACACTTCACCCGTTGCCTACTGGTGGTGGTCAGAGGGCCCGGTGGCGCCAGTGTCCGGCAGCCTCGCCTCTGTCAGTGCGCCCCAGGGTGGCTGTGGCTACAATGTAGCTGCCATCACCAGTGTGTGAATGTGTGTGTGAATGGGTGGATGACTGGATGTGTAAAGCGCTTTGGGGTCCTTAGGGACTAGTAAAGCGCTATACAAATACAGACCATTTACCATTAAAACACCTGTGTTTTAAAGAGAGACAAATCACATGCTTCCTTTTGATGACACTGTCATAAAATAAAATGTTTATCATATTATTATCTATGAGCTAGAAAGCGAGGAAAGTCCCTTCCAGTTAGAGTCTTACTACAGATAACAGCCGTCAAGCTTCACTCATACCCTTTGTACGTCAAATAAGCCACATGTGTAGGATGTGACTTCAAAGATACAAAAGAAAACATTTAAAAATGTTTATTTATTTTTATCTGATTCCAGCCATAATTCTGGCTGCAATCAATTACAGACGTCTTGATCTTAATACGTGTATAAAACACATATATTTTCAATTTTTTCCATTGCAACCTCCTCAAGAACAAGCTTGGTGAGAAGGTGCAGTTATTCACAAATGGAGAATATAAAATGACCATCAATCACCCTCAGTTTGAATCTCCGTGCAAGATCTTACCTCATGGGTGAGGGAAAAAAAGACGGTGGATAAGCCCCAAGCTAAAGCTTCTCAATGACCTTATGGCAGCTGGGATCACAAACCCCAAGTACACCACTGGTAACACACTATGTAGTCACAGATTGAAATCTTGCAGCACCCACAAGCTCTCCCTGCTCAAGAAGGCCTGTCTTAAGTTTGCCAGTGAACATTTAAATGATTCAGAGAAGGTTTGGGAGAAACGCCTGCGTTCAGATGAAACAAACATCTAACTCTCTGGCTTCACCAACTCTACCTGATGTGTTTTAAAAGAAGAGAAATGCTGAGTTTGACCCAAAGAACACCATCCGCACAGTCAAGCATGGAGGTGGAAAAACTATGATTTGGGGCTGTTTTTCTGGTAAAGGTACAGGACGACTTCACTGCAATGAGTGGCCAGAGGGCGAAGCTATGTACCATAAAATTCTGGCCTAGAACCTCCCTCCCTCAGCCAGAACACCAGCAAATCAACCCACAACTTTCATGTAATGCATTCTTTTCTGGATGTTTGGTTGATATTCTGTCTCTTTCCATTTAAATAAAGCTGCCATAAAATTAGAGACAGTTTATTTGTTTGTTAAAAAGTTTGTATATTCAGCTGGAGACCTAATAATTACTCCCCCCCCGTATACGTTTGCCAAAATCTGGAATAGAAATAGTAAAAGTGGGAACTAATACATGGACAGCTTTACATAAAATCACATTAAAACATGAATAGAACACCTGATTGAAAAAGTCAAAGGAAAAACTGAACTAAGGCCTGGTTAAAAGAATATTTCCCTTTTTCTTATGCTAAACTAAATATACAGCAACACAAAACCAGGATATAGGAAATGAATGTTCGTCATGAGCAACTGTGCAAGTGCACAAAAAAAGGAAACAATTCAGGGTTGTGTCATTGATCGTTAACTGAATATGCTTTTGTTGGCTGCTGTTGAAACCAAGCTGTCAATTTTTTATGTCGCTGCGCTTGACTATCTTGTTTTGATAATCTAAGCGATTAACCAAAAAAAAGATGTGGCATTAAAAAACAAACGAAAAGAATGCTGCGGCCCTCCTGGCCCCCTCAACTGACACAGATGACCTCAATCCAGCGTTGTGATTGCGGTCTTGGTGGAGAAATTTAACAACCAAAATAAATACAGATCATTTCAAAGGGCGATCTGATGGCCGAAAGCGCAGTGAAAAAGAGGGGGAATATTTTTTTATTTCTCCTTGTGCCTTGAAGGTAATCGGGTCTAGCTGTATTGAAGCCGTGAAGGAAAAAAAAGAAACCTCCAGGCAACCAGAAACTTGGTTCAACAACAAAAACAAGCTGTTTTCTCAGTCTCGCCGAGTCCTTTCATGTGACAGGGCTGCTCTTATCCTTTGTGAAAGCGGATGACAGATTTTTTTTTTTTGGCAACGGTGCAAGTGATTATTGCTCTCAAAATTAGGGTGCGTGTGTTATTATTTGCAGTATATCGTGATCAGCCTTTTTACCTTGCAACGCTGCCTGAAAACCTTTATTACCAATAAACACAGCCATACGGAGCCGTGTGTATTAACAGAGACGTCTCTCACCTCGTGTCTGAATGCGAAAGTTGATCTTGCTCTCTGACGGATGGGTGATGGTGTAGCCGCAAAACTCCACATCCGCGCTGGCAAAAGAGAAAAGTGGGAAAATGAAGCGGAGGTTTGCGAGCATTCTCAGAGTTCTGCTTAAAAAAAAAAAGACTGGTAATGACTATATTTTTTTAGATTAGCAGACCCTCTCCTGGCAGGATGACAAGAGAGCCCCAAAAACAGGGAAGAGGAGAAATCACATGCTTCCTTTTGATAACACTGTCATAAAATAAAATGATTATCTTATTATTGTCTATGAGCTGGAAAGCAAGGAAAGTCCCTTCTAGCTGGAGTCTTACTACAGATAACAGCCGTCAAGCTTCAGTTTGAATGTCAAATAAGCCACATGTGTGGGAAGCGATTTGAAATATAAAAAGAAAAAAAGAAAACACGACGGTGACCATGCTGAGTTCAAAGGGGGAAAAAACCAACACAAAAACGCTCACTTCTTCATGATCATGTATCTGAGGGAGTTCCCTAACGTATGGTCCTCGTCGTGCAGCACAAAAGTCACACAGCCCTCATCTGCCCCGTCGGCCTGGACCTAGAATGCAAAAAAAGTCCATTCTTAAAACATCGCACAGCCAACATGGAAGAGAAACATTACACCAGCTTCCTCCTCTGAGATTAGTGAGTGGGCGAGCCGCTCACGCTCATTATGCACTTCCAAAATATTCAAAACATACAGAGTTACAGATGCAAATAGAAGCAGACACTGATTGCATGCACAGTTGGGTCCAAGAGTATTTGAGAAAGGACATGATTTTATTTGATTTTTTTGCCTCTGTACGCCAGCACAGTGGATGTGAAATCTAAGAGAAAAAGAAAAATCAAGATGTGACTTGGAGCTTTAATTCAAGTGTTTTAACAACAAAAGTGGACCTACTGTGCACATTTCCAGCTCCATATTTTGCTCATTGGACTCTTTGTTTGGGTCACAGTAAATGTTCTTATTTTTAAACTCAGGCCTCATAAACTTTATCAAACATCTAAAACACACAATGTTACCCCATTCCTCCTTCTTTTAGGCCAGCCTTCATCTGATTGGCCACCATTCACAAAGTGAAGATCTGCACTGGAGCAGCTAGAGCGTATTTAAAGTGCCTGACTTGACCATGTTAGGGATATCCACTCTCAACAGGAGAAACAATAGTTTGCTGTTTAGAGTAAGCCGGAACTTTTTAGCTCTTAAGAGTCTTTTTTTTTAATAACTTCATTATTTTCAAGTTTTTGCTTTCTTTATGGAAAACCATCAAAGAATTGCAGCCATTTTTACACGACAACCCACATTTTTACAGCTGCGAAGGCATGCAGGCCTTCACTGCGGCCGTCTTTAGCTGCTGTTTGTTTGTGACTCTCTCTGCTTTCAGTTTTGTCTTCATCAGTAACTGAAAACCATGCTCTGCTGGGCTGAGCTCTGATTTGACCATTCAGGAATATTTCATGTCTTTGCTTTAGGAAACTCTTGGATTCCTTTCCGTCTGCGGATAAGACGGTGCACTGAAAGCACCGTCTTATCAGTTCTAAAGCACTTTGGCTGAATCTGAGCAGAGAGTACTCCCTGTACGCTTCACAGTACATCCTGCTCCTTCTATCAGCACTCACATCATCAATAAAAACCAATGATCCAGTTATACCGGCATCCACACATGCCCATGCAACAACACTGTCTTCACCAAAGATGATGAGGTACTTCGCCTCTTATCATATTATCCCCTTCCAAGGTAGTTAAAGCAATACTTTTAACCCCCACTTGAATTAAACCTGAAGCTTCATATTTCATTCTTAATTGGCATCTTTATTTCACATCATCTGAGGTAGGAAAATTAAGAAAAATACATCACTTTCCAAATACTTATGGCGTTTATCTTCATAGGACATGAACACTGTTTAACTACTGCCCCCTAGTGGAGATACTGTTAGGTACCCGTGGACTGAGACAAATCCGCATCTAAATTAAACAAGTAGGTACCCTCATGTTCCAAATTACTGTTTGTCTCCGGTGCTGGTAATGCTTCAAAAAGACAGATTTTAGCGTATACTTAAGTTAGATTAACGCCGTGTTGTAAGTTTATTTACTGCTAGTCACTAGCTACCCACGTGAGGAGCACACAGGCGGTCAAATCGCTGTCATTTGCTTCTTTAGTTAATCGATCCGACCTGGAGAAAATAAAGACGAACCCATCCAACCGCGCACACCATCAAACCACACACGATTTTCGCTTTTTACCATTTCTAGTACTGCTTTCTTTTCTCCTTCCCCGGCCATGCTTCACCTTCCCACTGCATCCGTCAACAGAGTAAGGTTTAGTTCTGTGCTCTTTAGCCCTGAATCTAGTTTGACAGGCAAAGGAAAGTTCAATACGACTGGAATTTACCTCAATGTTTTGGTAACATATGTATGATTGTAGCCATAAATGATCAAATTATCAGATAATTTTCATTTAAAGTGACGCAGCTCTGTGGTTGGTAGATTATTTGTCAAACGCGTCGTTTGGCTACTCTGCAGCGTGATTATGGCTTAAATTTTATATTATTGTTGTGCCTGGATGCTTAATAACATAACATGTTTACTTAAACAAATAGTTATTTTTAATACTTACCTAATAAATATTTATTTTAATAAAAGCTAACCTGTTCAGCAATTAACAATGGTAAGTTTTGTCACATCTCTAGCTGCAGGGGAAAGCGTTATCCTAGCGTTCAAGTCGCCTGGAATACTGTAACAGGGGCAAAATTCGCGGCCCTTCTATAACAAGTTGTTTATACGAAGACGTGACGACGGAACTACGTAATATGTAACGGGGTAAAAAAAAATGTAGTTCCAAAAGGGAAACAACGACGTTAAGCACATAGAGCCTGAAATGCGGTAGGAACTACACTCCCCAGCACGCGCTTGAATGTGTTTCCTGTGTGGACGATTTGCGAAGCAGGCAGAAGTCACTCGAAAAGGATTAGCAAACTAGCAACTGAAACGTCTTTAAATGTGGGAATTTTGCGCTAAATGAGCCACTTTAATCGTCGTTGAGACATCCAGGTACTGAATATGATGTTATGTGACTATTACGTACGTTAGCTCAGTAGCTAAAAACAACCGACATGGCGTCAAGTGGCTAACTACCTTTCTGACGCTAATATAGGTTTAATGGTCAACAACAGTGTTAGCTAGCTTGTTGTTTCGCAAATTTTGGTTCATCTAGTTTTAGCTGACATTTTACTCTAGCATGACAACCTGTTCATGATTGGGAATTGTCCTACGGCGTTCTAATCGTAGTATTTGCATTTCTTAGTTACACCTGTTCACATGTCATTTTATTTCCTTCTTCCTGTTATCTGTAACTATTTTTGGCTGTTTCACAAGAATTATTCTTCCCTAATCATTATCGTTTGGGTGTTTCCCCCCCCAGCTCAGCAGTAACAACTCGCCTTCCTTGTCCTTCTACCTCCAGGGTGGTAATAAAGGTGAAAACCCAGCTGTTGCCATGGCAATCCTGTTTGCTGTGGTGGCTCGAGGAACCACTATTCTTGCCAAGCATGCATGGTGTGGGGGTAACTTCCTGGAAGTTACTGAGCAGATTTTAGCTAAAATTCCCTCAGAGAACAACAAACTGACATACAGCCATGGCAGGTAAGGGCGTGTGCGGCCTGTGTCATCCCCAGTTGGCAGTTTACATCCTGTTAGTGACAATGCCTACGGCGGTGTCATGTGATAAAATACCACAGAGTTCATTCCTTGTAAAAACTGTAGGAAAAACAGCCCTACTGTATAAAACACCTCTCATCTAATGATTAACCCTTCTGCTTTATTTTTAGCTATCTGTTTCATTACATCTGCCATGACAGAATCATATACCTGTGCATCACGGACGACGTAAGTATATATTTGACAGTCATATGATTTTGTCGGGGTTTGGATTTGCAGTAGACCATTTGTAGATGTTATGAATGTATTTTAAGAACCTGAATTAGTATAAAAATAAATATAAACCACCCAGCCACTGTAGGAAATGGACACATGTCCTGTGTTATTGTAGAAAACCTAGCATTACTGCTGTTGCTAAAGATGAGATAGGGTTTTGAGGCAGCCACAATTTATTGTATGCAACTTCTTATAAATCTATTTGACTGTCATCTTCTAAAGGACTTTGAGAGGTCACGTGCATTCACCTTCCTCAGTGAAGTGAAGAAGCGTTTCCAGACAACATATGGCTCACGAGCACAAACAGCCCTACCTTATGCCATGAACAGCGAGTTCTCCTCTACACTGGCAGCTCAAATGGTGTGTATGATGAAAGCCTGAATGTACCAAGCAACGTTTCCTGTTACTGCACTGTGATGTCCTAATATTTCTGTGGTTTAAAAGAAGAAGAAGAAAAAAAAAAAAAGAAACGGAAGAAGACGTGAAGAAGTGTGACGTGTTCCTTTTCTTTGCAGAAACACCACTCAGATCCACGTGGACCCGATCGTGTCACTGAGACTCAGATGCAAGTGGACGACCTGAAGGGCATCATGGTCCGCAACATAGGTGAGCATCTCTTTAATTTCCTCATTTTGTATTTATTCATAAATAAATAAACAAACAAGGCTCTGAGATGGAAAAACATTGACTAAAACTCTAATAAACCAAGTTAGATAAAACCTGTAATGTTTGATTGGTGTGTGGTGTGACTTTAAATGAGTGAAGTGTTATATCATGAGCGACCACCTCACTTACGATGCATGATGTGCTGTGTTTAGTGAATTACTCATATGTATTGTATTATGTGTATTCACACTAAATTCACTGTTTGCATTCATGTTTTTACAGACTTGGTAGCTCAGAGAGGAGAAAAGCTGGAGCTGCTGATTGACAAGACAGAAAACCTGGTTGATGCAGTGAGTTTAACTACAACTGATTAGGCTCTGTTGCTTCTACTTATTTTCTGATGCATAACATTTGTCATTAAGTATATACTGCAACTGCAGTCTATTAAACAACAGATATTGTTACTGATTACATTTTTTTTCCTCCTCCTCCTTCAGTCAGTCACATTTAAGACCACGAGCCGTAACCTTACACGAGCCATGTGCATGAAGAACCTCAAGCTGACTCTAGTCATTGTGCTGGTTGCCCTTGTGAGTACAGACACCGAGATGATGAAAACAAGTAGTGCATTGAGCTTGGCTTCTCTGTGCCTTATTTAGTGCAGCAGTTGTGAAGGAAGTGAACTCTGTCTGTGCTCTTTTTCAGGTGGTGATTTACATTATTGTCTCTGCTGCTTGTGGAGGTCTCAACTGGCCCACGTGTGTCAAACAATGAGAAGAGAGCGGGGACAGAAGAGAGGGAGATGAAGGAAAAGGGACAAAGGGGAGAAGTGCCTGTTTAACTCTGCTTGCCAGTGGACACAGTAGAAAATACCACGTTCCTTGCTTTTTACTCCTTTGGCTTCAGAAGAGCTGGAAAACTATTTGCTCCTCCTCCTCCCACCTCCTTTCTCACCCTGACTTTGACAGTGCACATTTATATGCCTTCTGGACCTGGAGTCCCACCTCATACCCACACTAATGGACAGCAGCCACGTGGCCTAAAACTGATGTGGAACAATGGTCTTGTCTTATGTTAGTCTGGTGCATTCATCTTGTCTCATGCACTCGGTTGGCTGATGTATCAGTTACTATACTGTCCTGCACCTGCCTGTGTAATTAATCCATATAGATTTAACTACAAAGGTAGCAATGTTTGATTTGTGAGTGTCCTGTTTAATCTTGGATGCCAACAGAGTATGTGGGTAACATGTTTTAAATGTATCACGAGGGTGTAGTGTATGGGCCTCTGTTGAAGAACTTTAAACACATTGTTGACTAAACTGATGCAGTATACAGACTTTCTGATAAGTTTTATCACTTAGCACAGTTGTATCTTCTAAGGTTAATGTTGTGAAATACCCTGTATGATCATAAAAATAAATATTGTACATTTGATTGAGGAAGAATGGTTGTTTTAAAGCAAGTGTGATTTCTGCCTGTGGAGTTAAGGCTTCCCTTCACCTTTTACCTCCCTCTTTGAGGTTCAGTGTGCCCAAGTTTTCTTTCTGTTAACAAAATGCACTTTTTTTTATATTATGTTGTACATAGATTTGCTTCCTGACATCATATGGCTGATGATCATTATGTAATAATTGTACATCCTCATTTAAAATAAATACATTCTGATGGAACTGAGTGATTTGCCTCTAAACCAGGAAAGGACAAAAGGGTGTTGTGACATGTATTCATTTTAAAAAGGCTAACTGAATGTGTCGGTGTGTATTGATCCTAGGTAAATAGCACATGCACGGAATACGTTTATTTTTATTTTACAACTAATTATGTGAGAAATATGACCAACTCACCGTCGGTGTCTCCCAGAGGTCAAAGTTCATGTAAACAACTCTTCTTCAATCACTCCTCCCTGTTGATAGTTGAACTCTGGCACGGTGAAACACGTGACACCGTGAAGTTTTCCACGACGAAAATACAGTGAAAAGGGGAGAAACGAGCACGTGGAACCGACTGCCCACCGAATCCTCGAGCGCTCGCTCCCGTCGCTGCTGCTCGCCCCTGTGACAGGTAGCTAGCAAGTTTTGACATTTCTGTGAAAGTACTTTTTATGAACTCACTTGCCTACAGTATGATTTAAAAGGTGGAGAGAATGTAAAAAAGTTTTTGTTTTTCTTCTTTGTAAATATGTAATTAGAAAATTATATCGAAAATTACACCTGTTTTCAATAGAAAATAATGTTAACTCTAAACGCCTCGGCTTGTTTGTCAACCGTTCTTTGTTTGGTCATTTTGGCCAGCCGTTGAAGTTAATCCTTGTATATACTGAACCATTTTGTAACTACAGTCAGAGGAGAACTGCTAACAGACCGTAGACCCCACAGCGACTTCAATGAGCTTTTTCTTTGCTATTTGTAGCAACATCCTATGTTTACTCCTGAAGAAATTGTAGACCTGAGTGACTGCTGGAGGAGGCCTCACACACGAATGGATATCCGTCGGGTTCAGGGGTCGAAGATGTTTTGATCAGAAGTTGCTGTACTAATGACCATCCGTGTGAAAGGGCCAGGGAATTATAGTGCTTCTCTAAACGCCACCTAGCAGGATTCATTCTATTTTTGATAACCCCTGAATAAGTTAATTTATGATAAACTTTCAGTTGGCACAATGTAGGACTTAGTGTTGTTAAAATTTCAGCCACATGTAGCTTTCTGTGAGTATGGACATGTCTCTGTGTAGTTGGTGTTTGCTCATTGCTTTGAAGAGAGCAGACTGCACAGGCTCATTGGTTTAACTTTGTTCCCCTGGGCTGTCTGACCAGCCTTTTTCCCTGAACAGAGCTTGCTGTTTTAGTGTTGGACAGTCCAGTGACTGGGCTTTTGATGGCTGGTCCTGCTACTCATAACCACTCTCTGTGTGATACTGATATGATCCAGTCAACCAGGAAAAGGCCATTTGGGGCATTGTATGCCGTGCCCGAGGGGCTTCGTGAACAGAAAAGCATTGTTCTGTTGCTCTCACTCCAACTTTTAAATGTATAATTTAATTTGCAGGCAGTAACTTGCACTACATTGCTCTGAAGGAGAACAGAGACACTTAAATGGATCCCTTAATCAAACACATTGCGATGTTTGTGTTTTAAAGCTGCTTTTAACTTTTTGCATTGTTGTGTAAGACCAGTGTTTTTCGTTGTTTTTAAAAAGCTCCAATCATGTTTATGTCAAGAGCAACAGGATTTAAAAGTTGTAGGACTCTTAAAACCAAGAGCGGGGTTAATAACTGTGCTCCATACCATGATTTACATCTCAAGTCAAGATTGGACTGCCGTGTCTCGGGTCACAGGCCTTGTATAGATTAAGCAGAAATAGCTTGGGTCTTGGTGGTCTCAGTCTCTGGTGTCACATCACTGTTGTCATTTCAGGATCAGGTGTCAAGTTGGCTGTGTCATCAAAGAATGATGTTGTCAGACTGAAAACTGTGTTTTGCCATCATTGTGTGAGTTTGAATGCAAATTCCAATACTGATGTACGGTTAAAAACGTTCATAGTGCAACTTTCTCCTCTTGCTAGGCCTCACATCATTCTGCTCTACTTTTCATTTATCCGTTGCTAAAAAAGCCGCCTGATCCATTCCCTCATAAAAGAGGGACTTTGGCTGCTTAGCAACAGTGAATGCCAAGTCTGCCTGGCAGCCCATGGCCACTCCCCTCGGCATGGATAAGGTAACGTGTTGCTCTCTGCCTCACTTGATCCTTTTGTGAACTTGGGGAATGAACCTCTGCAGTGAGCACTGCCTCTAGCTGGACCTTTGCATGCTTGCACAGGCGGAGCAGTGTGAAGCTAAGTTACTGAGTTTGTCTGAGACAGGAGCTGGTTAGATGGATTGATGATCCACTTCTGCAGCAGGCCTACAGGACAATCACGTTACCTCAGGGAGTGAAAGAAGTGAAGCTAACAACTGCATGGGGGGGGGGGGCACTCTCACTCAGACTGTGATGTTACTGATGCACGGCTGATTCTGAACACGAGGACAGAGGAGCAGTGGGATGGCGATAGACTCTCAGCCAATTGCCTGCTTAGCTGGCTGGATTTTGGACTTTGCAAGGAAAGTAGTAATTGGATTGTCTGTGAAAGGCTAAAACGAGGCGAATGGAGCTACAAAAAGTGCAATACAGTAAGCTTAAAAGGTGACTAAAGATATTTTCTTTCTTACTGTAAATCTCTGGATGCAGAGGATGCAAATGGAGGTATTGAAAGTTAGTTTATACTGTAGCCGAGTACCTCTCCTTAAATCTTTGTACACAGTTGTGCTTCCTTCTTTGACTGTTCCTTATTTCTGTTCACTGTCTCAGTGTCTTGTAACTTGAATCTCTTGGTTTTATTTACCCATAAACATCGTCAGGTTGTCAGCACATTACATAATACGCCATGCCCAGGCTTATTTGTAACAACCAAAACAACTGCTCTTTGTCATTGGCCTTGAAGGTGCACTTCCACAGTTCAATGTGCACGTCAGCTTGTCAGGGCTATATATTATACTTCATTGTAGAGATTGCAATGTACAGTAAGGTGTGTTCTCTCTGCCTGTTAAACAAACACATTCATCGAGTTTTTGACCACTGATCGTGCTGATAAGATTCACTGAAACTGTTGGAATTTTTTCAGCTCTGATATTAAAGGCGAGGCAGGATATGGATATAACGCCATGTTTCTTCAAAGAAATAGGCTGTGATTTGACTTCTTGAGGGTTCAATCCTATGTGTCATCATAGGATTTCCCATTTCAAAGAGTGCTTTATTTGAATAAATGTAACTTCATTGAACCTTTTTTAAGGTGATTGAGATATTTTTATTTAAAAAAAGAGAAATCTGTATAATCTGCAGGTGTCTGTGCAACTGCCAACTTGTGTCATACTTCAAGAAGAGCCAGGTCTTTGCACAGGGAAAGAAAAGGGTCATTTTTCTGGATTGTTTTCATAATGCTGCAAAATATCTTGGCACTAAAATACGCAAATAGGCCAAAGGCTTATAGGCCGTTTCCCAACAATGGGTGGCGAGCACTTAAGTTAACAATGTTTTCCCATTAAAAGGATGAAAATGATGGAAACAAAATGTAAAAAAAAGTCAGTAAGGATGTTTTTTAAAAGTAGCTAGTAGACTGTATGACTTTATCTTTGTGTACATCCAAGTGTTAATTGTTCTTAAAAGCAATAGCAATGCTAAAAGCTCTTTGTGTGTGCATTTTCAAGTTGTTGGTGACCCAATGTCTGCTTTTCCTGTCATCTGTACCCCAGTGGATTTTGTAGTCGTGGCTGGCGAGCTCTGCAATCCAGCCTGCTTGGATAAACACAACAGTGCATAGCAAAGCTGCCGAGACAGTTCATTCATGTTTTTACTCTCACACGAGCCACGGCAGAGTAAAAACATCCCTCCTAAAAGTTGGTCCATCCTTGCATTGAAGCCATTTTTGAAATCATGATTCTACAGAGACATCAACACTGACTGTGATATTTTCATGCAGTTCTCAGTTTAAATATAAAATGCATCATGCTGAAAAGATTACAAATTGTTTGGGTTGGTTGTTCACACAGGCTCACCAGTTTTGCTGAGCTGTAGAGTCAGTTTCCTGCTCTTAGCTGACATTAATGGCATCGTGTGTTGTTTTCTATTTCAAGGTTCAATAAGTTGTGTATTCAGAGTTGCTCTTCTGCTTATCTTGGTTGTAATGAGTTATTTGGGTTACTGTTGCCACAGTTGGCATCAACAATCATGTCCCGTTAAAAGTCACTTGCATTGCCTTTCATTCCCACTCTGATGCTGAGGTTGAAATTCAGAATATTTGTCAAATTTCTTGGTTTATTAGATATTTGCTTTATGGAGGAGTTAAACAGGTGTACATAATGAAGTGGCTGGTCAGTGTATGTTGGTGCTTTTATGCTGTTCTTTGAACATACAAATGTATTGACAGGCTATGGTGCTGATTTCACCAAAATGGTTTCTTTTTCTCCTCTTTTACAGAAATCCTTCCCTGGTATCAGATTTTAATGGGCTAAAGTGCTGCCAGCTGAACCCATAACTGAAGCTGTTCAGCACTTGGGATACACAAGAAATAAAATCCCATCAGAATTCTTAAACATGGCCAGTGACCAACCTGAAAGCATGGTGCCTCCACCTCACAGTGACATAAAGCTGATCCTTTCATCTGAGACTCACCCATCCACGCCTGTGTCACCTGACTCCAGCAGTAGTATTTCGTACATGAATGTCAGAGGAGCCAGCAGCTCTGCTGACATTAATGTACTCGAACATCGCCTTAGTCAGTGCTCCCCTGTGGATAACCTTTACAATACCACCTTAACACATGGGGATGTCTTCTGTGGTGTGACTTCAAACTTGAATCAAACCTTCATTGCCACACCTGTGAATGATGGCATTAATTTCTGGAAACAAAACTTGAGCCTCATGAGCAATGAAGACGTGGAGGATTTTATTAGGCACAGAGGGGATGAAAGTAACAATACTGTAATGTCTCAGAGTTCATGTGGGGCATCCTGGAGGGGATCCAATGAGAATGACTGCTGCTCTCTGAGCTCTGGGGAAATGGTAATGAGGAGCAATAGTTTCTGTCTGGAGGACCAGTCACTCTTATTAGTCTCTTCCCTGGAGGAATCATCCATCTCTCCAGCTGCACGTCGACCAGAATCACCTGCTGTATCGAACCTGCTGTCGACCACTATTCTGGGCGTCTGCAATAAACCCGCAGAGAGAGTCTCAGAGGAGAACACAGGCCATCCTTGTCTTGGTGTGACTTTCATTCAGGCAGACAACAAGGAGCTCCTCGATGAGGAAAATGAAATGGCAACATCGAATTGTTTTGTAGCTTTGCCAAATGAGAATGAACGGGGGCTTTTCACAACGTTCATCTGTGAAACCTCTCCAGACTGTGGAAAAGAGGCAAACTGTACCAGTGCTGAAGCAGAACCTTTGCCCCCATTTTCAGCGGCATTTACACCAGAACAAGGCAAGACCTTTGTGTCCACTCTGTCAAATACGCAGGAAATTGATGAGGGTGTTTGCACTTCCACTCCGGTGCAAAACATTGAGAACAAGATAAACGGCCTCCCCTCGTCTCCATGCATTAGAAATGTGAGCAGCCCAGGATGTCACCCTGTTAAACAGCAGCAAATATCTGTCACTAATAAACAATGTTTAGACCCAGGACTGCCACCTACAGCAAGAAAAGCTAAGAAAATAGAAATTAAAAGGTTTCCCAAACCTGACTTCAGTCATGTAAAATCCAAAGTCGTAACAAGAGATCCACAGCAAACCTCAGTGCCAGAAGTTAATTTGGGGAATAAACGTACTGAATCCCTGAGAAGAACCCCAAATGGTATGTTTCCTGCCAAGAGAAGAAGTAGCACTACATCTGATTCTGCCACCAGTAAAATATTTAATGATGGACAGTTAGAAGTGGATGCTGGAGCTGCTAATTTGGGATTAACAGTGACACAGTCATGTGAGCATAGTGCTGTGGATGGCCAGGGCAAGAGCAGAGAAACCCCAGCAGGCCAGTGCAGTAAACCCAGCTTTCAAACAGAGGGGCCCTCTTCCAGCCAAGTATCCGAAACCTCAGCACAGCACGCTTGCAGCCAGAGCAGCTTCTCATCCCTAGAAAAATCCCCGGGTAAAAGTGGCCCCAAACCAACTCCAAAGAAGGGTGTGTCAAACAAAGCTGTGGCCAGATCAGGCTCATCTTTGGGTCAGGACAAGTCTTCTGTCTTCAAGACATGGCCTCGCTGCTCATCTGAGAGTTCATCATCAGCGTCCAGGACACCTCAGGAGAAGCAAACAACTCTAAAGTTCTCAGCTAGTTTTAACATTACTAAAGCCAAGACCCACCAGAGACAAACCAAAGCAAAGAACCTGAGCTGCTCTTCCCAGAATAAACAGGCTATACACTCCGAGGACCCTACTCAAAACTCCTCCAGAGAGGTCAAGAAAATAAGCCTCGTGGTGAGTAGATGGAGCATTGATTTTGAAGGTGAATATGTATGAGTGTCAGAGGTGGGGGGGGCTACAGGGGGCTTTTTCTTGTGTGTTGTAGTCCATCTGGGCCAAATGCACAAGACCTGCAGACTAAGTGAAGAATTGTTCTCTTTTCAGGCAGAGTCAGCAAGAGCTCATTTGGATGATGGTAAGACTAGATGTGTACCTTGGCAACCATCCCCTAGACTTGCTAGGAGAACACCACTTTCACAACCTCCACCTGCCAGTCCCAGACCAACCACTTTGTCAGCCAGGCAGAGACTGGGATCCCTGGGGATGAATGAAATCAGGACCCCTAAAGCTGTAGGGAAACCTCAATCCAAGCAGACGAGCATTACAGGTATGGGTCATGTTTGCTTGATTAAACCTGTTATGTTGAACTTGTTCTGTGGCAACAGTTCAGAAATGTTAAAAGTTATTCTTTATTGTCTTGAGGAAGCCAAAGTTCACCTATAAATGCATTAAAATACTAGACAGGAGGCCACAGTCAATGCCTTGTAAAAGTAGAACCTAGGGATTTCTTAACTGGATTTTTCGATGTTATGTAAACAGAATTGTGTAACAGGCCTTTTTAACCTTTTGGCTCAAAGCACCACAGTTTCTTTTCTTTCTTTTTTTTTTTTTCCAGGAAGTTGGGCATGTAGTCCAACTGATAAAGCAGGACTATAAATATTTATAATATTCACCCAATACTTCAAGAAGTAACGACTGCAAATTCATTACTTTTCAATGTGCTTTCATACTAGAATTAGGTTGTCATGACATTTCCTTTCCACTAGAGGGTGACATTGAGCAAAGTCTGTCACAAATTATTCAGGTGTTTGTCAAAAATGGACAGCTTGCTCAGCGCTATTGTTAGATGAATCCTGAGGAAAGGAGAGAGACTGTTCATCTGATGGGAAGCGGTCTGCAAACTGGAAAGTAGGGGAAGGAAAGGGAGTTTTTGAGGTTAGCAATGGTTTGAAAGGAGGACAATATTTAAACCAGTTGGACCTTTAGTACAGTAAAATGTCATGACCAATGACATTGTCATTTTTCAGCTGTACACACAGCTTTAAATTTAAATTGAGCTACAGCATTTTTGTTTATGGATTGTTGTTAGGATTGTTTGATTTTTAAATATTTAGAGTTGGTAAGATTGCAAAGTTCCCAAACTTATGTTTCAGTGACTGTTAAAACTGAAAGTAGTCACACTTTCGCATTCTAGTTTTGTGCAATTGAATGTGGTTTTAGCTTTAACTTTTAAAAATATCCTTATTTTTATCTGGATCTGACACATCAAAAATACCTAGAACATGACTCTTTATATGTATTAGTGAGCTTATCCTTAATAAAGAGGTTCATGCTGCTGACCTCATTTCCTTCCCCAGGCTGTCAGAGAGCACAGGCAATAGGAGAGCCATCCCTGGGATCTGCCTCAGCAGCCAACATTGAGCCCCAGGTCAATGGACTACAACCTCCTCAGACTCCCACTCAGCCCTCTGTTATAGGTCCTCGGTCCACCCCTGTTAGTAAACTACCACACAGGACTTTGGGGCCTTTTAGGAGCCTTACTCAAACCAGTGTTCAGCATGCGCTATCCCAAAGCTCTGGGAATACACAAGGTGAGATTATTAAGAATTTTCTGTCGCTTTTAGAAATAGGATATTCTTTCTAGAAATAGTGCCAGTATGCTGTTATATAAAGGTATAAAAACAGTTATGAACTGGTTTCTGGGATTAGCCATGATGTTTATTGGAGGGTTTTTAAGGACACATGTGGCTAGGATGATGACCTACTTTGCCCTGGCTAGGATTGGAATCTCCCCTTGGGCAGTCTTTCTCTGATTGCAATCCTCCACCTCTGCTATGATTATAGGTGCTTGACATCTTAAACATAGATTTTTCTGATTTCTTCTGAAAGGATGTAGAAACATGTTAAACATAAAGCTGAATGAATGAACGGAACCCCAGGAAACTGGGAAAATGATCTTCATTGTAAGGGTTATCTGCTTTGGAGTTCTGAACAGCCAATCAGAATGTACTGATGTGTCATGAATAGATGGAGCAATGTTTTGATGTGAGCTTCCCAAATCCTCAACAGCATAGAGCTCTCTGATTGGCTGAGAGAATATATTTGTCTAAGTCGGGGACCCCCTTGTTGGTTGTCATGGCAACGGCTCCTATTCCACTCTAGTTCACACGCAGTGTTGCCTGGAGGAGAAAGAGCAGACATACACTACAACTGATGCCGTCTGAGGTGGATTCAAAGGAGCGTTTCTTCTGTTTTTTGATTGAAAACCAATGGCTGGCTACACTGGGCTTCGAAGCTGCACCTGGACGGAATTTCCAGCTCATGTTTTCAACAGTTCTTCTTTACTTACACAAGGCAGTGCAGCATCCAGCTGTGACCTCACTCTCTTGACCTGCCTGCTCATTGGATCCTATCGCTTTTGCATCATCCCTTTGTTAGCTGCATTTAATGGAAAAGAGAGAAATCTGTGGAGAAGTAAGTTGGGCTGGCAGCTGACTCATTAGTGGGGTTGCCATGGTGACTTATTTACTGTTTGGGATCTTATCAATTTGGATGACATAACCGTTTGTTTGGCGTGCTAAAAATTGTAGATTCAGTTCTTTTTGCTATTGTTTTGGTCATTTTGTCATCAACATTCCTTATAATACACTCTTCCAATACTTAATTTACATTGTTACATTCTACATTGCACATGCTAGAACTAAAATATTCTTTGTCTCTAAATGGCTTCAAATGACTTTCTGACAAACTACCAGTGATGCCAAAGGTTGTTATACTAATTCCCAGTGAATTTCCAGAACATCATGACATACATTGCAGTATTTAACCAGTATGTCTCTAATGCCTCCAACAGTTTCTGGAGGAGTTGCACACAAAACAACCCCATTCAAATCTGTGGTACTGAAAGCAAGGCTCATCTCGACCTCTGGGAAAAACACTGGACCAAGTAGGATCACACTACCACACGCCACACATATCGCAGTCTTTCATTGTAACATGTGATTATATTTAAGCCTTCTTTGAATAACAATTGATCACTTTTTGAACAGGACATTCTTTTTTTTTTTTAAATCTATCTTTCAATGACCTTCATAAATGTGACCTAATCTGTTAAAGTTTGTATAGTATGGTAACGATGCTTGATAAGCACTGTTTAGTCTTGATTAAATTAAACTGTCTCCTCCTCAAACTAGTTTTGTGTTTCACAGTTGTCATTCACTCAGCAGGCAGTGTGTCACCTTCATTATGGGTCAGATTAACTCCAGCCTCTTTTCTCTCCTGGATCTTTTGCTTGTAACAGCTTTGTCTACGGTAAACAAGCCTGCTGCTTCCACTGGAAAAGGAGCATCAAATTCTATAATTGGTCCTCTGTTAAAGACAGCTTCTGCAAAACTTGCTCGATCAACGCTGGTTGGATCTGGTAAGACTCGTTTTATTCTCTCTGTATTTTACAGAATTTTTAACGTCCTTGTTTGTATTTTCTAAGTCTAAACTAAACATCAGCATGGTGTAGGTTTTGTTCCATTTGATAGTGTGGCGGACCAAAACTAACACAGTGCATTATATACTATTAAAGTATAACAGCAACAGATGAAGTTTTCCTTTTCTACATTTATAGACCTATTAAACTATCAAGCCATCCAATTGCTTCTGTTTGAGTCGTAGGGGGAGCACGCCTCCCTCTCTCCCAGCCACCTCGTCCAGCTTATTTGGAGAAACACCAAAGTGTTCCCAGGGCAGCAGAGAAAAATCTGTCCAGGGTACCCTGGTTCTACTCCGGGGCCATTTCCCAGTAGTATATGCCCCGAACATGATGCCCCAGAGGCGTCCTTGTCAGATAGCTGAGCCACCTCAGCTGGCTCCTTACAATATGAAACAGTAGCAGCTCCACTCCGAGCCCCTCTCTAATAATTGACCTCCTCACCCCTAGGACAGCAGTCCTCACTCATGCCTTATCGACTGATCTAGCTGCTATTTAAAGAAATCTATATGTAAGTATAAATACAACGTAGACCAGGCAAACAAATTGTGCAGACAAGCTAGTGTGCTGTCTACTAATGACTAACAATTTCATATTTCCACTGCTGCGAGGAACGTGTGGCATATTAGTCAACCCAGCTTTTAACTTGAGAGTTGCTCGCTGTGATTCATACGCAGTGCTTGAAATTTCAGGGCTTCTCATCTCTTGCTGTCTTTTATGGTGTCAGTGGATTGTGTCTTTGAGCAGAAGCTAAACTGGAACACACATTAAATTAAACCTGATTTGTCATCATACTGACCTTGCCATGAGCTTCCTGTTATCTATTACTATCCCACTGCCAGGGACACAGGGAAATAGAGTAATGCCTTGGCAACTTCAAATTCCCATTGGCTGATGTTCTCATGCTTGCTCCTCCCACCCGTTTTAATGCTCCCTAGCCCCACCCCCTCTACTCTCTCCTCTGGCATCCTGGCAGTGCTACAGCACCGCCATCATCCAGCTTGGAAATGCTGCTTTACTTTGGGAGATTTGTGCTTTTTTGTGAAAAGCTGACGGCTGACTTTACAGAGGATTAAGAGATTTTTGCTTCCCCCCCCATTCTGCCTTTATCACGTCTTTCAGACTGTGCCACGACCAATGGCCAGGCTTTGACCCTGTACTGTTCACAGCTGGGAATTAATTTTGAGTTGGGACTTCTGCCATGCCGAACTGGGTGCCCTCACTTTTTTCAAGGCCATATCAGTGGAGTAGCTGTTACTACTGCTTTTTATTGATTTATTTAGTAATTTTCCATCAGACCTCATCAGTGCTGCTGTTACCTGAGGCATGATGCACTGAGAGGCATCACAGCTCGTGGTCCTTAGCTAGCACCAACCATCTGAATCGTGAAACTGGTTTTTGATTTTTAAATCAAACTGTTAGCTGAAGACTTTGGTTCTTTTGCATTGTTTTTGAGATGTTATGGTCGCCGAAGCTCTCCTTGTCCAACATCCACGTGCGTCTGACAGCCAAAGGTTTACTCCGAAATATTCAGCTGCTCTCAGGATGCAGGAAGAACACTGTGGTTTTCCAAGCAGGTCTGTCAGTTGTTTTGGTGTTAAATATTGTTGTCAGTGTTATTATGACATTTTGAGCAGTTTCTGTGCTGTTGTATTTAAGCCAATCAGTTTGCCTTTCAAGTAGATCTGTGGTGTCAGTTTATGAAATCCATTTTTAGCTATATACTAATTGGCAATACAGATAGCTCCAAAGCATGTGACCCTGGGCTGAAGTATGCTAGGAATGGAAAAATTGAAGAATGATTTAACCAAAAACTGTAATAGTCTTTGACATTCAGTGTTTGTTTATATTATCTTCAAGCATTGATTATGTATCCAAATGTCCCACTTCCCTTTCATGCTTCCTGGGATTTCTGAGACTCTTCTTTCAGTCAAATGTGCCGGGGTTATTTTGGTTCTTTATGTCTAAGTGACTCCATGGCAGTCTTGTTGTAATTGTAGAACTGCATGTTTGCTTAAAGCTTTTGTACGTGTTTTGTTTTGTTTTGTTTGTTTTTTTTCTCAAATGTGGTAAATTTGTTTTATGAAGCAATTTCGGAAGCACTTTGTATCCTTCTAGTAATTAAATAGTATCATTTCTTTTTTTAAGTTCTAATCTGCTACTGTATCACTGATTCACAAGTATTAAAACTCGTGCATTTTTCTTATTTTCATTCATTATCATACTATTAGAGTTGTGCCCCTTACTGTATCAGCCAAGAACTGTAACAAGCCCCTGATTGTGAGGGGTCTCATCATCCATCATGCTTTGTGCTATGATGTGATATCTCCTCACACCAGCAGAGCACAATGCTGTGGAGTCATTAAATCTCTCTGTTTAAGTATAGAAGTTAGAGTGGTACAGTTATCCTTCTTTGAGTCTGAAGTGAACTGAGAAGCTTGTCATTATTTTGTATTTAGACACTTGGATGAGAATAGCTGTAAGTCCTGTGTTGCTATGGAGCAGTAGACAAAGAAGGCGATTATGTGCTTATGTAAAGGAAATTAAATGTCATGTGGGTGCAGATTTGTGTGTTTATGTAAAGCAAAAGTGACACGATGCTTTTAAAGCATTATAGAAAGGTTTAATAGTGACTCCCTGACAATACGTTTGTTAATATTTGAATATTTCATTAATGTTTTGAGTTTGTATTAGTGTTACACTGGGTCGTCATCACAGGAGAAAAGTGAATGCTTCACTGAAACATAGTTTTACAGCCTGAAATGTGTAAATGTATGAAGCATATGATACAGTAGATAATCTTTTTTCTTTCTCTTCTATACAAGCACGTTTATATAACATGTTGGTGAAGTTGAGATGTTCTCTATTTGTTCTAGTTTCCAGCCAGCAGAGGGCGTTGTAATTCAAACAAACCTCTGCTAGGTTTGTTCAAAACATGCAACACACTTTTAGAGTTCCAATTCAATTTAGTACAACATTAAAAAGATATCAGAACTATGAACAAAATCCATATTGAAATACTTGGCCAAAAAGTGTTTCATGTTTTAGCTTTGTTTACAAAAAAGAGAGTGTAGACACTGAAGTCTGACGGAATGTTTGTAAGACGTTAAAACTGAAAACAAAAGCTTGGAAATTTAAAAACGTGTTGGGGTTTTTTAACTACATATCTCTATTATTTCAGAAAAAATGTTTGAATGGTCTTGAATCATCTGAGTCCCAAACATCAGTCTTTTATAAACATAACTTAGTCAGGATCACAAGTCTTGTGGTTCCAGCTACACGATGGTGACAATTGCTAACCAAACATCTAAATATTTAGAATCTTTCCGTGAATGATGCAGTATGTCCTTTTTTTGGCTATTTGATAGCCTCAGTGAAGAAAGGACAGGAAAGCGGGGGGCAGAGAGAGAGAGGCAAAGACATGCAGCAAAATGCCGCAGGTCGGACTCAAACCCGAGCCGACTGCTCTCAGCCGTATGGCATGTGGTCGCCCGCTCAACGCACTGAGCTAAATCAGCGCCCATGCTGCAGTATGTCTTAACAGTTGTAACACATGTAGTTGTTGCAGAACAAGACAGGCGTTTTGTTTGTCTTAAAGGCTGTGCCCAACGCTCGTGCTGAACAGTTTACTCTGGCAGCCGTAAAGTAAGCTGCACATCCGGATACAGAGCTTTGAAAACTCAAGTCTGTCTTTATGACGCCAACATTTTATGGCTGCAGAATGATGAATCTGTTTTTATATAACTCTAGTTTCTCAAAGCAAGATTGCATCGATTTCATCCCTCCAAAATTTGATTAATGAATGAGTTGCTATCAGAATGTTTAATTTGACTCAACAATGACACTCTTACATACAAGTTCAAGATCAATGTGACTTAATTCAAAAATGTATATCCAAAAGGTCAACTTTACTGACTTTCATGACTATTGTTCAATGTCTAAACATCAACCTGAGGGAGAGGGAGGCTTACCCCTGAAAGGTGATAATTAGTCCCAGAGTAATGAGTCCCACAGGCAGCTGCATGTAGTAGCAGTATATTCCAGTCATTAAAGCTAGGATTCCTGATATGTCCCAGGCTATTTTCACTACTATGTTATGAAACTGTCTCTTAAGAGCTAGCATGATATATAAACATGTCCATTAGTATCATTGTAATTGATGTTGGAACTTTTCTTTCTTTTCTTTTTTTTCCTCCCCCAAAACAGCATGTGTAGTGAAATTTTCAGTCAGGTGTTCCTCTGTTGTAGTAGAGTAAACGATGTGAACTGATGGTAGCTGTTGCATATCAGTGATGTATGTATAAGGCTGATGTAAATCAACGCTGGCCTTGCTAAAATAAGCTGTCCTTGGAGACCAGTGCCTGCAGAGCACTAGACTAAAATCTAATTGTATTCAGTGAATCTATTTTTTCTTTTTTCCATTTTTCCCTTCGGGGCCATCAGAGGAGCAGCGCTGGGATTCATCAGACTGCCTGATTGGACAGATGCATGCATAAGTGCTTTGACTCGGGCCTTGTTGCAAATGTGCGCCTGACATGAGTGTCGTGATTTATACTGTATTGTCAGACCACCTGCAGTGATTATGGAGGGGAGTTTGTTGATGATCGGGGTTGTCACGACACTAAAGTCCTTATTTTATTTTATTGTATTTTTTTTCCCACAGTGGACAAGAACAAATCCAAAGCTGGCTCCCACCAACAACTCCCGCAACAGCAAGCATCACAACAGAAGCAGAGCAACAGGCCTCAGGATGCAGTGCCAGCGAGTCTTACAGAAGCTGACAGAATAAACCAGAACGTCCAGCAGCTCAAAGGACTGCTGAGAGCCAGTAACTGTAGATTTGAAGCACTCTCCATAGTCTTGCAGCAAACATTGACTGGGGTAAGAATTGATTTATTTCATAAAAACACTTTCATTTGTAGTTTAAAGTATATTTTATGACACACATTTTGTTAGTTTTGAGACATGGCAATCATTAACCAAGTTCAGTGAGTTCAGCTCACAGTAGTTTCTTATGATCATCTGTTTAGAGTAGAAACTAATGTTGTTGAGCAGTGAGTTTGACGTTCCAGTAAAACACATAAAAAATATTGCTCTTTATATTAAGCTAATAATTTTTCTACACATACATGAGTCCATTGTGCTTGAATCATAACTACAAGTGTTGTAACATCACATCGTGCATTCTGACAGAGGGGAAACTTAATGGCATTACTGTTTTGCGCATCTATCCTAATAGTCGTACTCCACCCAACCATCAAACTGCCTTATTTAGTTGTCAGAGCAAAACTATGTAGATAATGTGAGTGAAATTGTTTCTTTGTTTGAATCCATGTGTTCTTAAAGAGAAGAAGTACTATCTGCAGGACACAGTGTTTCAGCTCTCTGGGTTGATTCAGTAATGCCCTTGTTTGATTACATCATATGTTATGCATCAGTGGCAAAATGTCTGGTCTGGTAGGATTGTTCTCTCCTGGTCACTTTGTGTTTTGCAGTGGTCAGACGCTGATATGTTCGTGTCTGTAAATCTTCATTTAGCACCACGGTGCTGTAAGCTCAGTTTGTTGTGGTGTAGTTAGGGCGCTCTGCAGCTAACAGTATTTTCAGAAAACGAAGCCACTGCTTCTCTCAGCTGTAATGCATGCAGTCACCTTTGAAGTTTTTTCTCCTTTGGCCTTAATGTCAGCAACTGCTTTTACTTCTGCCTTACTCCAGATTTTGACACCAGACAAATTTATCATTACTGTAGTTACGACAGAGTTCATATTTGGCCAAGAGAAACCTCAGAGGACTCGAGTCTAGGGAACATTTTTGTCTCCATTTAACATGATTCATCATTCTAACCAATCAAAAAAACAGCAATAACTTCTTTAAAAGCTTGTGTGGTTTACTGCACATTATTTCCCCCTGAATTAATTTTTCATTACTTTGGATAATGTCTGAAGTTTATCTGCTAGTTTGTGGAAACATCTTCTAGTTCTTACTGATCTGCAGTATGAATTCTTCCCCACAGAAATAAAAGCCAGAAGGTGGAGCATGTTCCTGAAGTATGGAGTCATGCCTTTCCTTATTCGGGGTGGAGTCAGTTTGGTGCAGGTGTCCAACTCTCACCATTTCTTTCTCCCTACTTACCCGATGCTCCCACAAAATGGCTAAAACTCTTTCGGTTCACTTAGTTTGAAAGGCCAGTGTCCAGTAGCACAGATAAGTTATAAAGATTAAATTTAAGTGATCATTATTTATTTATTTATTTATTTATTTATTTATTTATTTATTATTAGTTTGTATCTGAGAAGCTGATTCATTGGACAGCCTCAGTCTAACCAGAATTTTAACCCTGACAATGGATGTGGTCCACCTGGTGATGAGCACTAGAAATTGGCTTCAAAATGATTTATATATATTTATTTTAGTAGCTTGTGAATATTTTTAAATCAAAACTTATGTTTTCATGTAAACAAAAAAAATAACAGATTTTTTTTTCCATGTGGTCTCGGTGCAGTCATGAGGAAGACATTTGGAGCAGAATACGTTTAAGTCGCTGCTCGTGTCATGTGATGTAATGTGACAGCTGGTATGAGGCACAGTGTGTGATGTTGTGTCACTGATCTTTGCCTCATTCCCCTCTGTTTGGACGGCTGGGTTGTGAAACTGAATGCATCAACAAATATTAAAAACACGCTCGTTCCTCTAGAATACAAAAGTCTCCTCCCACTGAGTCAGTTTTAACTATTGCATGTCCTGCTTCTTTTTGCTACCCCTATAGGATGATACTATTTAATGCTAATGCTTGCTGTATATCAGACGCAGGGACTTGCCTTTTTATATGTAATCTGAAGTCACTGAGGTTGTGCGATACAGATCTAGTGATTTTTGGATGTCGGGTGTATTAATGTTCAGATACGCTTTGAAATCTGGTGGTCACTGATCATACCAAGAATAGCTAGCTGGCCCTGGCCCTGACACTGTGAGAATGCCCCAGCTGTTGACTTGATATGGTTATGAACAGCAGCCAAATGCTAAGCAAGGACTGTTTCTTATCATCTGTTTGGATGGGGTGTTTGCCATGCCTTCTCTTAACACTTTCCCCACCAGACTGTTGTTTTGACAGGGTGAAAAAGAAATGCTATAAGACTGGTTTCCTCTTAGCACAGAAATGGAAGCACATTACAAAAAATCAAAAATACGACCTTTATTTATTTAGCTATTTATATGTTTGCTTGTTAAGTCTCAATATTTCCAGGAGACGGGAACGTGATCTACATCAGTCATGGTCTCAGTTGAGCTTCATGTCATCCTACACCTGACATGGATCATAGTTGTATACACAAGGGACATTTCTCCTCTCTGGATTGGGCTATAAGAGTTGTGCAGTGCAGAGGCTTGTGCTGAGTAATGATATCAAATTAAATTGGCGAAAGCATCCACTGCCTAACAAAACAATCTGTATTTTGGATAATGAAGGAGATTTTTTGCTTACACTGTAGGGCTGCATGGTAGCAAGTTGGGGGTTTTGTTGTTGTTCAATTTCTGGGTGAAAATCATGTAAATAAAGAAGAATAAAAGGGCACTGCTGCATTGTAGTTGATGTGAACCAAAGAGGAAAACAAGTTTAACTGTAGACATTTTCTATACTGCCAGCTAGTGAACAAATAATATTTGAATGCTGGTGAGCAACACGATTTACAGTCAGTGAACATAAATCGTGTTGCTCACACAGAAGCTGGAAATTTCCTCTGTCACAGCATTGTATCATCACCTTATAGGAAGACAGTGCCTGTGCAGCCTGTAGCTCTACAGCAGGATGTAATATAATTGTGCAGAGGGGTGATTTAATCTGTTTGGATGAGTAGTGGGGGATGGTGGTAATGAAGCCTCTCCATGTATCCCACGGGTAGGTCACTGCACAGCACAAGTCCTGCTCCAGCAGCCTGATGTCAGACAGCTCTGAAGAATTTATCTGTTTGCTCCACTCCGGCTGCCTTTACTGCTGTCTTAAAGTGACCTCACCTCACTGAGGAGGCTGTTCTCATGCACACTGTAGCCTGCCCCTTCTGTTATTTTAGATGGAATACGGTAATGCACTCTGCAGTCACTCACCACAGCCAGGGGAAGCGGCTTTTTCAGTCCTGCCTCAGATATAGTCAGAGCAGTCTGGGAGGAGGTGGCGTGCCCACCTGGACCACTGTCTGTCCTGGAGTACGCAGGGGGGGGACTCCAGCACCCAAGCCTCTGGCTGAGGCTGGACAATGGGCTGTTCTGGCAGCAAAGCATGCCTTAGTGCTCCCTGCGCTGCAGAGAGGGTAACTAGCTTCTACATTGTTCCACTCTGCAGTGAGGAATAGATGCAGGACAGGGTGAACACGTATTTGCTAATGTAAACTGATCAGTGAGGTGATGTTTGGCTTGTCTTACTTGCCTGATTTTTCTCATATCCATAATTAAATAATGCCAGGTATTCGGTGTGTTGTGCACAGTGTCAGGTTGTTGATGTGAATCGGGACAGTAAGTGAAACGTAATAGACGGGAGATAAACAGTTTTTGGATCATCTATGCGTCAGTTTGAAGTCTTGCAGGAGCACTGCAGCTACAGCACAGCCTTTCCACTGCAAAACTGACTCAGAAAGAGAGAAGTAAGGGAGTTTCTTCTCTCTTTTCTTTTTTCAGTTCCTCTCAGTATCACTTGTTCTGGCTTTTTCTTGTTAGCTGCGTTTGCTGGTGGTGGTTGTTGTTGTGGCTGCTGCTGCTCTTGGTGGTTTTTGTGTGTATTTCAAATGCAGTATTTTAGTAGGAAAACTGCAGTAATTGGATGATTGCATTACTTGCATTTCCCCTTTTGTAATCTTGACTGTCACAATTTAGTCTTGTTACTGTGCTGGAATAAAGCTGCAGAAATAAATGCACGAGTATGTGTGTGTGACTGTTTACCTTTTTCTTGCTTGCAGCGTGATGAAGCCACGCAGCAGTGCAGGGAGCTGTCCCAGGAGCTGGTCAATCTTAGAGAAGAGCTGGGTAAGTTGGGTCACCTTGGCTTCATGTTAAGTGTTTGCAGTGTTTAGCTGTGTAAAGAAACTCTGCTGGTGCAGGGTTTGCATTTAGTTACTTTGTCTGGATTTTTATTTTTAATCCCTTAGGTTTGGATTTTTGTTCAGGTTGGTAGAAATTAAGGAAATCTTTAAGGGTGATTTGACTTTATCTTTAATGCTATGCCCTGTTTGCGGTCACGGGTTAAATTTTATATGTGTTTCATGACTAAAGATGATCATTTCCAGATGCAGATAAGGCTTTGACCACACAGACTGTCCATTCAGCACTTTCTTTACTTAACTGTTTTGTCCACTGAAAATCAGTTGCCAAGGCAAGTAGTTGGTTACGTTTAGTTTTTTTGTTAGTGATTTCCATTTCCCACAGCGTGGCAGTCTGACCTCTGAACCCACACAGGAGGGGCTGGTGGAATGCCGCACCACATGAGGCCTTGTGAATTCTTGGAGAGAGTGATCCATGTTTTATGTCCAGCTTAAGTGCTGTCAAACAGGCCCGAGCACACTCAAACATGGCTCACACACCAGCCTTTATCTCTTTTACCTCAGGCAGCAGTAGTACTGTGGCCCCTCCCTCACAGCCGCGGGACTTCCACATGACTGCTCTTATATGCCGAGCGCTGTTGTATTTGCACTGAAACACATTCTTCATCTTTGGGAAGCTACATTCACCTCAGGCAGACTTTTTGTAAACTTGTTTGGATGTGTGAAGTCGTTGGAATTATTCTAGGGATATTGTCTCTCTTTTAGTTAATTTCCTTGTATGTGTACTTTACAGATTCTCTACTTATCCAAGGAGCAATTTGTTGATGGTATTTTTGCATTGCTTCCAAACCCCATCTCACCCAGACTCTGAGCCACAAGGTGTTTTATGTGGAGGGGTTTGGACATTAAGGTCACATGACTGCAAAATGCTTTGCTCCTCTTTGTTGAACTATACGTGCCAAAGCCTGATAGATTGTCCCTTCGTTTGCTTGTCATCTGTTCCTGGATCTGCTGCCATTATTCCACTCTGAATAAGGCGGCTCCTCATTCTCAGGCAATGAAATGTAATTCCTTGACTTTCCTTTTTCTATTTATTTTTTTCATTTGGTTTGGGAGATTACCTTTTGTTTGGAAATGATCTACAAACATCCACTGTGCAGTGACACCCTGAGAACATCAAATTGTACCTGCCACACATGTGTCACTACAGAGCAACATCTGGATTCAGCATTTGACAGCCACTGCTGCAGGTGCACATAGTTGCAAGTCCTGAATGTTTGAGGGGTTTTTTTGTCATTCTTATTAGTGTTAGTTGTACAATAAACAATACATTATTGTATTATTTGGTTCAGTCTGTTACTCTTGTTTTGGATCAACTGTAACCCACATAATTTCCTTAGGAACTATTAAAGTATTCTGATTTTAGAGGAGCACAGCCTGTTTGACATGGAAGAAGTTTTTGTTCTTCATAACTGTCTTAACACTATCGCAGTCTCTCTGTAGTGCACTGACTGACCTGCCAGCTGACAGATATTTGCACTGTTTGTGCACAGACACTTGAGCTGCAGACAGTTTATGGAGTTTGCTTCTCTCACCCACTTCAGCCCAGATATAAACACTTGTCAGTGGAAACAGTTTGGAACTTGTCAGGCTGATTTGGAGATGGAAAACAAAAGCCATCAATGGCAAATAAAGGATAAAATGGCCAATGATCATCTTGGAAATGGTTTAAGAAATCTGCCTTGAGATGTTGTGAAAGAATTTGGACTCATTTCTATTTCTTCTTGTGTCTGGAATTGACATGCAGTGTAGCTGGCATCAGCACTCAAGTGTGCAGGCACCTCCCCTTGAAAGTCAGTTTTTCCATTCCTTTTTGGAGAGCATTTGGTGACACATGTTCGCATCAACGAGGACTTTGCTAAAAAGGCTTTTATTAGAGGGCACATCAGATTTCTTACAGTTACTAATGAAAATTTTCCTCTGACTTTGCAGCTGTACAGACTGATATTTAATAAACAGAGTAGCTGAATACAATGCAAGCTGTCAGCTTTCACCAAGATAAAACTTTATCCTTCCAGTTTCCTCTGTTCATTCATCTGAGCATCTGGAGAAGGAGAATGAAGAGTTGCGTGTTGCTCTGGAGGATGCACTGCACAAACTGCAGGAACAGCACCGTAATGACCTGGTTGAGCTGGAGCAGAGGCTGCAGGCCTACTACCAGGCTGAGAGGGACAAAGTTCACTGTGCCTACCAGAAAGAGGCAGACAAGTCCAAAACTGTCATGCAGCAGCAGGTTTGTCTCTACAGCACCTTCTGATTCTTATTTTGGGAAATTTTAAGATGATTTACAGCCTAGTCTAGTCAATTTTATTTAATCCTGTGGGGAAAATTAACTGACTTATGTTCTGTTTAAAGATTGAAGAGCTTAAAGTAAATCATGATACCATGAAGTTGGACCTTGAGAAAAGCCATGAAGAACAGCTGCAGTGTGTTAAACAGCAGTATGAGATGTCACTGGAAGGTGAGAGAACAATCCAAATATATTCATCACCTGCATAATGCAGGCATTAAATATTGGAACATTTGTCTTTGTTTTTATTCCATGCATTTTCATTGTGTTCATTTCATTTTGTGATACTGGAATCTGCAAACCTTTCAGAGCTCAGGAAAGTCCACAACCAGGAGCTGGAGGCTTTGGACAAAACCTTAAAAGATGCTGAAGCCTCTCTCTCTGTGAGCTTCCTCTTCTGCTCTTTTAAGTCATCTTACAACAGGACTGTAGCTTACTTTGTAATGGTTTGCTCAGACTTTGTTGTGCTGTACATCCACAGAGTCAAATTGAGGAGCTGACCTTGGAGAATAGTGCTCTAAATGAGAGGCTAACTGCTGAGGAGAGGAAGAGGAAAGAGCTGGCTGAAAACAGTCAGGTACTCTGTGCTTATTATAGCTTAGATCTGATACAGAAGCATCTTGTGACTCTAATGTCGTTTCCCCCTGAGCATGAAAGATTTAAGATAAAATGGGAACAGATGCAAAAATGTCTTCATATTTTCTTAGAGGATTTCATTCTCAAGTCTGCAATGATTTGTGTTTGTTCAGTAATTAACCCTCATTAACTCTTCTCTACTGTATGAATAGGTATGAATTGAAATGAGTTAATTTCTGCTACATATGCACTAGATTCCCCCGCCCAGAGTTAATTTTCCTGCAGTGCTGTTGTACAGTAAGGCCGCCACTCCTCATTAATGTAAAGTGGCTCTAACTGTACTCTGTATTGTCCCCCAGCATAGTTATTTAGGCTAACTACCTCACATTACCTGTCACTCCATATTTGTTATTAATACACTTATTCAGAAAAAAATGGCACAAGCAGCAGTTTAATAAAACGACACATGATCAGTAATGGAGTGCTTCATTAACCACCGCCCCACCCATATATGGTCTGTTATTATTTATTTATTTATCTTCATAAAGGATCCTAAGCAATTTCCCTCTACTTTTTTTTCACTCACAGAAGGACCCTCACACTCTGTATCTGGAGCAGGAGCTACAAAGTCTCAAAGTGGTGCTGGATATCAAAAACACACAGGTCCACCAACAGGAGAAGAAGCTCATGGAGATAGACAAACTGGTCAGACGATAAAGAAACTTAAAGTTCAGCACTGCTGCTGAGACTTTCCCTTTTAAACTCGCTCTTTTCATTCATTTTTTTTTCCAGACAGAGAAAAATGTAAAGTTAGACGAGAGCCTTAAAAAAGTCCAGCAAGAGAACGAAGACCTCAAAGCCCGCATGGAAAAACACGCTGCTCTTTCAAGGTAAGAGTCCACCATATGGGTTCATAGTGATTAATTCCACAGAGTGAAGCACCTGAACAGCTGCCTCAGCTCAGACTCATTTTAAATTACTGCATTCATTAAGTGTAATGAACACCAAGCTTTTTTCTGTGTGCCAATATAATTCCTAACCTCTAATGCACCTCCACTTTATTCCAAAAACTATCGATCACGCCACCATCCTGGTGCCGCAGCTACTCACAAAGATTCCAAATATGTATCGAAAAGTGACTCATATTCCCTTTTCCATCTGAGGAGGTCAGTGCGGTTGTAGAACTGTTTTTTTTTTGGAATTGCTTTTACGACCCTAATTCCAAATAAAATTTGGGATGCTTTGTCTTATCTTTGTTGCCGCACAAAGGAAAATGCCAAAAAGGAATATTGTATGGCTGAGGCCGTCGGTGAGCACAGCATTAAAAACAGGCCTGATTCTGTGATGCTCACAAGCATGTCTAGAAATGACTGTCTGTGAACGCAACTCACAGGGCCTCCACAGCATCCCAACGTTTTGTCAAATAGGGCTGCAAAACTGACCTTTATGCCTTCAGGTGGAAGTTACTGAGATTCAAACTCATCCAAATATAGAAAACACACACACTTCAGGTGTGTGTGTGTGTGTGTGTGTGTGTGTGTGTGTGTGTGTGTGTGTGTGTGTGTGTGTGTGTGTTAAATTAAAGTGTGCACTTCGGTCATTAACACTGGAAGAGGCCTGCTAAATTAATAAAGTAATTCTCAGAAGAAGGCAGCAGTGATAATTTCATGGTTTCATCCAGGAGATGAAGCTGCATCACGCTTGCTCGTGTACATATTTCAGGATGTCAGTTTGAGCTCTTGTTTTCAGAGCTGGGGGCACATCCGAGTAAGCAGAGACTTTATTTTATAGAGTCGACTGACCCAGACAGCATCTATCTGTGCATCTACTATTTTCCTATCGTTGCATATTTGAGTTGTGAATGCACTTTGCTGCCAAGTACAGTGATCTGATTGGTCACATCTGTTGATTTGGATCCAGAAAATCTGAAAACTCAAGCTTGGTTTGGAAAAAATAATAATAGGTGTCCAAAATAATATTATTGAAACATAAAATATTTATACAGATTTTGTGCTTCTGGTGTGTAAAGGCCTTTAGTCTGTGTCCAAATTTGACATAAAGTCAGTTGTGATATAAAGTGCAGCGCAGATGTCCGAGGATGTCTTAGAAACATTAATATATTAACCTAAAACTGTAAAATTGGAAGGAATCAAGTGTAAGAATGTGTATATTAATGAAACTTGTCAGAGAAACACAAAGACACGAGACACTGCTGAAGAATTTTAGATCCTCCTCCTCTCAGCATACGGAGGTCAAGGGAATCTGTCCGGAATGCTGACCCCATTTCCAGAGAACTGATTGGCCGGTAGGTGATGTTTTCATACGTGGTACCTGCATATCTGGAGCAGGTTAGCCTTGCAGCATAAGTGACTGTCACAGTACACCCCAGTTTAAAAAAACTGTATACGATGAAAAGCTTTGTTCAGGCCTCCGCTTGTCTTGTGTTGATGCACCGCAGGCAGCTGTCGACAGAGCAGGCCATGCTGCAGGAGTCTCTTCATAAGGAGTCCAAGGTGAACAAGCGTCTGTCCATGGAGAACGAGGAGCTGCTGTGGAAGCTCCATAATGGAGACTTGAGTAGCCCACGCAAGGTGTCTCCCACCTCCACCTCTCCCTCCCACTCCTTCAACTTCCAATCACCTCGCAGCTCTGGCTGCTTCTCCAGCCCTCCCCTGTCACCCAGATAACAACGGGCTCCTGCTTCCAGGAAGCAGAACACTGCATTTGAGTTATCCGTCTGGACTTAAGAGCCATCTTTGTTTCCTTTGCATTTAGCGAAACATCAGCCTGACCTTGGCTCATTCAGAATGAGCCGAACTCTGACACTGCAGAAATACAGGAAAAACAACACTGCACAGAAGCACTTAATAAGGAAGGCCACGATGTTTGCCTTTAGAATTTGATTCTTTGGATGGAGGAAAGAGGAAATCTCAGGACTTCTATGTAATGAAACACTTTGTTATTTGTAGAGGCTTATCTTTGCTGAAGCTCGGCATACACACACAGTACATGCAGTAAAATACATGCATGTGTACATTTGCGGGAAAAAGAGGAAAAAAAACATTAAACTTCTTATGCCGATTTTCTTTTCTTTTCTTTTTTTTTAAATTAGTATTTTCTTTCTATAAAACTAATAAGTATGTTCAGAATTTCCTTGGTTATGTTATTTTTTAAGGCTTTTTTTTTTTTTTTTTTTTTTTTTTTTTTTTTTGTAATAGTTGGGTTCTGGATCATTTGTGGCCTTGTACGGTTTTGTTTCAATGTTTATTTGACCGAGGGACCAGTCAAAGTCTCTTTGCATGTGTAGCCCGTACCGAAGCCTCCTAACACAGCTTTAAAGTCAGCGTCTGTGCAAAGAGCTGACCAGAAGCAGCTTTGCTCGTCTGTGTCAGAGACTGTATCTTGGAAATGTCTGAGTATTTTTGTTTTGAATTTATATAATAGATGTGCTGATCCTGTTTGAAATAATCTATTAATAAAGTCTTGTATTAAACTGAAGCTGTGAAATGGATTGTCAGTCAAAACTGGTAAAAGTGGTACCCACATTTTATGATGAAGCTCTACTCGTGAGCTTTTCTAAGGAGATATTGAAGTTTAAATGCCAAATTTCCCTCACTCTAGTTGACTGAAATGCTATGCAGTGTATATACTGGGTCCAACCTGTTAATGCTTTTATAAACCACAAGCATTCATTCATAATCCTAATCCAAAGTATATTTCAAAATCCTAACCACCAGTAACTTTTCAGCAAAGTGGAAATATCAGCAAGTGTTGCACTGGATCAAAATAAGCTGCAGGCCTCAGATCACATTCCACATACGGAGCACATTAAGACGCCCGCCTGGCACACAGCTCCTCTTCAGACAGAGCGGGACTCTGACTCCTGCCACTCTCCTTTCTGTTTTTTCTTACAGCTTCATTACTCTGTTTAAATGAAGCCTAACTCTGATTAGTCAGGGATGATTGATTTGGTGTCCAACACAGCCCTCTGCCAGAAGTGACAGCAGCCATGTGGTGTCGTCATGACAGCCCCAAATGATTAGGACTCCTCCCCCCAGAGCTTGTGCTATTACCTTCATTTATGTTATTCTACAGTTAAGAAAATTGTGTTTTCCAGTTTTGTTGACTTCTGGGATCACATGATGCATGTTATGAAACAACTTTTCTTTTATCTGATGTTCCTGAGATCTTGAGTAGTTTGGAGTGTGCTGATTGGCTCTTTACTGTTCTTTGGACTTCAGGTATTTGCATGCTTAGACTCCCTGTTGTGCTGCAAAATGAAACCTCTAAATATTTGTTTTAATAGATGCATGTGAAGGACTGTCGTCCATAGCTTGCTTTTAATGACATGAACTTTTCAACTTGGCAAAAATGTATTTTTATTTATATACATGCTGATTTCATGTATTTCATAGATTTAAAAAAAAAAAAAGACACAAATGTGTCAAAAACTCTTGAATATCAGATGGAGCCAGCAGGTCAGGTTGTTTGGGGCTATTTGGAGATGGTGGTCCCCACGATTGTCTCGCCATGCTGGCTCTTGGCTTTACACATGTATTCTCCAAAGTCAATGGTTTCCATGTCCTCTACCGTCAGGATGCTCTGGGTGACGCGCGTGGTGTAGCCCATACCTCTGTTAACCAGCCTCCAGGAAGTCTGGATGTGAACGGGTCGGGAGCCCTACACAACATGAACACATGATTTCCTCCCACTGTGACAGTTATCAGCAACAATAAAGAGCATAATTGTAACAAACTCATTTCACTTTTATCAAAAGAAAATAGAAAAAAAAATTTTTAAAGGTGGCAACAGAATCTTTTACTCCTAACCTTCAGCTTTTAAGTAGAACATCACGTATACCACAATTGGGTTTTGTTTTTGTTTTTTAGGGCATCTGCGAAATACTCAAATGCAGTGAGTCACTGCTAATGAATCATAAAAACACGCAACTAAATAATACCTTCTCTTTTAAAACCATTATTAAACTATCCATCCATTCGCTTCCGCTTATCCTTTTCAGGGTCGCAGGGGCGCTGGAGCCTATCCCAGCTGTCATAGGGCGAGAGGTGGGGTACACCCTGGACAGGTCGCCAGTCTGTCGCAGGGCCAACACACAAGGACAGACAACCATTCACATTCACTCGCACATTCACACCTAGTGGCAATTTGGATTATCCAATGAACCTACCCCCACAAGCTGCATGTCTTTGGACTGTGGGAGGAAGCCGGAGTACCTGGAGGGAACCCACGCAAACACGGGGAGAACATGCAAACTCCACACAGAAAGACCCCGGCCTGATGGTGGAATTGAACTCAGGACCTTCTTGCTGTGCGGCAACAGTGCTAACCACCATGCTGCATTATTAAAATAAAATAAAAAAACCTAAATATATGAAGTCTAAATTTCAACCTCAGCTCTGTACTGTAGACTCCTTTGTTGTTTTTCTTAATAGTAAAGAGTTGGACAGAATTATTATTATAAAAAGTACATTTTAAGGGCCTTTTAAAAACATGTTGATTCATGCTTAAAAGCTAACTTTACCCATTTAAGGACTACGATGATCTTTTTCATTTTTAATACCTGTAATCGGGTCTGACTTTTAGTCCAGGATTTCTCTTACCTGACCAGGATAAGTCCAAGTGAAGCTCACGTCCACATCTGGCTCTCCCAGCACTGTGCAGGTTACATTGACGTTGTCGCCTCCTCTCACAGAGTCTGGAGAGGTTTCAAGGCTCACAAACGGTGGCCCACTGGGAACTGTCATCGAGAGAAAGATAAGTTCCATCTCCTTAAAGTATCAAAGTCATTTAAAAAAATAAAAAAAAATTATTCATATATATATATATATATATATATATATATATAAAAATAAATATTTGATGGTATTCAAACCGTTGAACCATACTTGAATCTGGATTTTTCTCCACCTGCCAGTCGACCGTGCCACAGCAGCTTAACTGTATCTAAACCGCACAATAGTTCCATTGCATAAATCTGTCCCCCTTTTGCAAAATCCAGACTGTTTCCACTTTAGTTGGCAGGCGTCCACATTAACCAAGCACAGCAGTGAGGATTAAAGAGGCTCTTGACATTTTTGAAATACAACCCTTTCCTGGAAGCCGATTTAAAAAGTAGACGTCGTAGAAGTAACCAGCGCTTGATTCATAACATTGCAAAAAGTTGATTGTCACCACTTAGAGTCAGTAAGATAAATGGTTATGCGTAGCAGTTAGTTTCACAGAACAATAGTTAGTGTTTCTACATGCAGCATGTTTATATCTTCTATTACTGTATTTATTCATGAGGTGTCATGTGATTGATTTGTGCTCACCCTCCACATAAAGCAGCTGGTACTTTGTGGAGATCTGAGGGGTGTCCATGGTCTCAGCCTTGCAGTAGAAGACTCCCTGGTGCTCTGGCCTTGGGTTTTGCAGGATGAAGCCCTTGGTGGGATCATATGCCATCTGGGTCATATTTGCTGTGATTTCCACCGGGGGGACCTCTCTGTGCAGGGATGTCTTGGCCTGTGGCTCGGTCACACGGCAGGGAACCACGGCAGGCTGGTCTGGGCGTAGATACACAATCTCAAAGTGCATGGTGGATGGAACGAAGAGGTTGTCTTTGTCTGTTTGGAGAAAAAGTTATTGATATTTTTGTTAAGAACTTGCCCATCCCAGCTACCATAGGGCGAGAGGCTAGCTATACTCTGGTCAGATCGCCAATCTGATGCAGAGCTAACACAGAGATACAGATGTTGTTACATTAACACCTATGGCCAATTTATTGGACAGTCTCGGTCGTTGTGTCCTTGAGTTTGAATGAGTAACTCATCAAAGTCAATCGAGTTTTTTGAGTCACTTGAGTCACTGAGTCAGTTGACCAGAGAGTGCAAAAAAATGTACAGTTTCACTCAAACTTAATTTGTTTCTCTTTTCATGTAAATCCTACTGCTAAGATGAGTGATTGAAAATGCTCCAGTAGTAATGCTCCTTAACATTGGTTGCCAACCAAGAAGAAGAAGCTGTGAGCCAGGAGGGAGGGGGTGAGTGAGTCCTGAGTGATTCCCTTACGCTACGATTCTTCGTAGCTTACCAAAGTTGTACTAAAACATTTTTTGACAAAGTTTTTGAGCACCGTGTACCACATAAAGTGTGCCTTATAGTGCGGAAAATACCACAAGTTAAAAAGCAGTCAAGATCCAAAGAAAAACTTTGAGAAGAGCTTCAGAAAGCCTGGAAAATTATTGCTCAAGACCACTTTAAAAGGTTAGAAGAAAGTCTGGCTCCTTGGAAGCAAAATATAAAGAATTTTTAAAATTACCTTTGAAATAGATGTATGAGACGTAGGCGCGATCGTGGTCCTTCTCACACTCTGTGCCATCACATACTATCACCCAGCAGCTGTAAGCCCCCGTGTCAGCAGCAGAGGGCGACGTCAGGATCAGCTGACTGTACTTGTCGCTTTGCTTGATGCTGCAGGCGAGAACCAAAATATAAGATGCTCGGATTTAATGATTCACTGCATGAAGTAGTTCGTGTTTCCTTCCAGCACCTGAGGCGTGAGTTATTGAAAGTATCCAGGTAAGTCGGGTAAGACCATCCGATTTTGCTGCCTTTGCAGCGCAGCTCCATGTTTTTCCCAGGAGTCAAAATGGTGCTCTGGCCCAGGCGGAGGAAGCGGCCTTTATCCAACACCTGCGTCAGGAGTGAATGGCTTCTGCCTCGTCCGTCTTTCAGCGTAGGCCACACCTTTACCCGTTTCCCACCTGGCCGGATGCGGTTCTCTCCGATGTCTTTTCTTCGCTTGACCTGCTGGCAGGCACCTGCAAACACAGAGCCATAGAGGGCAGAGGGGAGAAACTAATAATAAATAGATCAATAGATAGATATGATAGATGTAACTTATATATCTATAACTTCCAAGTCTGATAAAGAAGCCAACAGGGAAAGTGCAAAAAAAAACTGCAGTTCCTACGATGGCCACTTGGGGGTGGCTCAAGTTAGTCCCCAAAGACTTTCATTTTAAAATGACCAAAAAATTAACTCATTTATACCATGATATAAATAAAAAAATAAAAACCCTAAAATGATCTAAAATGATTGTTAGGGTTACAATGACAATGTCACAATAACACTGCAGCTCTGTCCATTTAGGTTAGCTGCTCTTTCTCCAGCTGCGGTAACATTAAAACAGGATGTGTAAAAAGTCCAAGTTACTGGCACAGTATGACCATTCTCTGTGAAACACACAAACCGTTAAATACAAGAAAAATCAGCCTGAAGTGTAGACTTTCAGAATTTGTTGTTTTATTCCTCAGAGCTGCATTAATGGAAACTCAGAGAGAGGTCAGTAGTACAGGCCAGATAATTAAAAACGCCTGCTGCATACCTTAGATCCAGCTGGTTTGAGTCGCTCTGCAGGAGCACTTTGGGAAAAACTTTCAAAAACTCAAATCCTTTGCATGCTTTTACACTTTGCATACATAAAATGCAAAGATTTTTTTAAAGTCAGTGGCTGCAGACCTCAGAGGGAGTGTAAACAGAATTTAAACTTTGCAGTTTGTGAGTGAGATCTACTGCATGATTGCACCTCCCATTCTACGCCCACCACATAGGCCGATGCTCCCAGCCAGTCCTGATGCATCCTCAGATTGTCTCATTCTCCCTCTTCTGCATTGTTACAGCCAAAGCTGTCGTGATTACGTTAACAGCCATCTTTCTTCACTAACAAATTGTCATGACAGATGTGGAAATGGAGACTTACCATTTTGGAGCTCTACCACGAGCAGAGTCAAGCAAAGCACAGCCCAGAGGTTCATGGTCAGAGGGTCGAGGAATCTGCAAGTTCTGGAGAGAGATCGGGGGGTTTTATGAAGGGGTGAGGCGGGTAAAGAAAGTCAGGCTTGGAGCTTGGCTGGAAATTTGCAGGCTCCAGTTGCCCTATTTAGATTTCCAGCTCCATCCTCCTCACAGACTGAACGGAAGAGGGAAAATAACTTCAGAGCTCCTCTGTTTACTCCCATTTCTCTGATCTGAAGAGCAGAAACTTGTAGTTGGAAGCCCTCTGCTGGCCCTCAGTGTGAACTGGCCTTCTTTTAGACAAGAAAATTCAAGGCACATGCCCATACGTATATCGAAGGAAAGTGAAATATTAATAATGCCTCATTATGAATAGCTAGATATATGTACCAGCATGTAACCTGAAAAAATGTGAGCAGTTCATTGGGAATCCAGAGAGAGCTGGAGGGTCTTTTTTGACTTAGTTTTCTAATTATACCTTTTTATTTTTGTGTCATAGAACAAGGACTTTAGACTTTTAGTGGGAACTTCATTGATGTCATTGTCAATGTTTTCATGAGACTGAAGCACATCTGCAGCCGTCACAATGCTTCTTTCTCTGATTCTTGTGTTTTTGCAGAGACAAATCCTGAAGAGGATTACTTTCTTTGAAATGAGCTTAAAAAGCATAGATTACAACAACAAATGTAAGTATTTCTCTTTGCATAGAGTTTAGATGTGAAAGTGAGCTAACTTTTAATAATGAGTTTTCGTTCTTGAACAATTTTTGAGCAGCACCCCCAAGTGGAGAGTGTGTGTTTATGGACACTCCTGTTTTTGAGAAGTTTCTGAGGAAAAAATACAAACTAAAAAGTTCCTGTGGAAATTACAAGCGATAAGACACATCTGACACTGTATTACCGGAAAATACATTTTATTTTATTGTATTTGTGCAGTTGGTGTGACACTCCATTACAGCATCTTCTGCAGTACGTTCTTCATCCTGTACCCTTATTGCAGTCATCTGCACGTCAGTGTAGAGCTTCTTTGTAGTAGAACACCTTACTAACACCTGCTGAATTTGTTTCACAGTTTTTAGACCACGGAGCACATCGATGAACCACAGCTTCAATGCTCTATGGAAAAATAAACTCCAAGGAAAACACCAGCAGTCCTTAAAAGCCAAGAGGAATGAATACAACCACACAAAATCTCTTGAAACCAGTTACAAACCGTTTAAAAAATACATATATACATGAGGAATGAGGAGCTTACTTTATATACAGGAATACTTTGTTAGGCAGCGATGACAGAGGACATTTTCATGAAGCTTATATTAACAACATGTCTACATCAAAATATCGCAAAATATCAGACAAACAGGAAAATATATGTGATAGAGTGAGAGCTCTGCATCAAATAACTATCTTTTTATTTATGTAGTAACAAGGTCAACAAACTCCAGGGGGAACCTGTTAAATAAGACCACAGCAACAGTTACAGAGATCTCACTACTTATAACAGAGGTTTCTATGGGTTGTTACATAATACTACACATGGCTGAAAACTACCACCAACAATTGGCGTGCTTTCAGGTGAGTCACGTCAGGACATGTTATGTGTCTACAAAACGATTTCACACATTGTACATTTCTCTGAAAGTCTTGTGATTATGATTTATACACAGCTAGTAGAATTATATATGTAATGATCATCCGAAAGGGCTAACAACCAAATGCTGCACTAAGCTACTGGTGTATCAAACTCTACATTGAACTTTACATTGATACCTTACCTGTACAAACCTGTCAGTGTATGGAAAAGCTTCTCTGCAGCCTTGCACTGACTGTTTCAACGCTAAAATAAATGAAAATCACTCTCCAGTGTGTTACCTGTCCGTTCTCCCTCCATGCTTGTCCACAAATGTGACTCATGGGATGTGGTCCCATCCCAGTCATAGAGCGATTCCTCATCATGTGCCACTGATACGTAATACTGATGCTGCCTTTGCAGACTGAATGTGCTTATGAAGCACACACGGTGAAGCTGTATATACAGGCACATCCAGGAATAGCTGCTGTGTGCTTTTATGCATCTGTTCCCTCACACAGTCTGTGAAGGAGCCGGCAGCCTTTAACACTGGCTGGTCTTTTCTGAGCAGATGAAAGACTCCTGTTCCTTTCCTTCTGCATCCACATTGTCACGCTTCTCCTGGTTGCTCCTGGTGTTTTCCTGTGCCGTGCCACTTTGAAGCTGGAGCTGGCGCTGACGCTCTACACTGTGCCACACGCCATACCCAAAGTAGATCAGGAAGCCTGAGAAAAGTGGTGATGAGACAGGGGGAGATGTGGAAAAGAGCTTACAGGGAACCGCTTGACTCTGTTCAAAGGTAACCAAAGTAATCTACCAGCATATCTAAAGCTCTATTATATCTTCATTGCTTACTCACTTTACCGTTACAGATTAATTTCCAAAGGGAAACCTTAAAAGCTTCAAAAAATAAACTAAAATTGAACTGCAGCCCCTCAAATTGCCATTTGAGGGTGTTTTCAAGAGTTATTTCCTGCATATCCTCTCATGGTAAAATGTACAAATCCACAGCAGAAGTAAACAACTTTACATGCTGATGTTTAAAAACACAAAGAAAAGGTTATTGATTGTTAGCTTAGACAATAATCAAGGTTATTTAGCGTTGGTTTCTGAAATCTCATTTTGAAACTTTGATCAAATAAACAGATATGACAAGGAGGGATGAGTATGACTGCGAAACCATTTGCTCATTGGTCAACAACATGTGATTGACAAGTAATTAGCCAACAGGTAACTCTCCTTTTAACATAATATGACTGAAATTTGCAAAGCAGATTAAATATTTATTTCACTTGAGCCACGATCAGGGTGATTGTGGCTGAAGAGTTGGCCGGTTCGAGTCCCGGCTCGGACAGTCTCGGTTGTTGTGTCCTTGGGCAAGACACTTCACCTACCGCCCACTGGTGTTGGCCAGAGGGGCCGATGGTGCGATATGGCAGCCTCGCTTCTGTCAGTCTGCTACAACCGTAGCTGCCTCCACCAGTGTGTGAATGTCAGAGTGAATGAATAGTGGTATTGTAAAGCGCTTTGAGGGCCCCGAAAAGCGCTATATAAATGCAATCCATTATTATTATTATTATTATCATTATTATCATTATTATTATTAATATGACCCAAATATACTTCCTTAAAAATTTGTATTGGCTCATGGCTAAAGGCACTCACCAGCAGCCATCCACACAGAGAAACGTATCCAGGTGTCTCCACTCAGCTGAACCATCAGGTAAATGTTGACAAATATGCTTAAGATTGGCAGAAAAGGCAGAAGAGGTACCTAGAAAGGAAAAATCAGACCAAAATAATCAGTTTTAGATGCTGTTATCTCATAACAAAAGACCTAGTGTTAAAACCAGAGTTACAGAGCCGGTGCGTACCATGAAGGAGACCTTCTTCTTAGTCTGAGGCTGCCTGATGACCATAAAGATGCAGCTGCTGAAGACGAGCAGACACACGGACAGCGAGGCCAGGATCCACACTTCCAAACCCAAAACGGAGTTGATGTGGTATGTGGTGAGATAGCTGATCACACACACCACCAACACTGTGGATTGACGACACACAATTAATTGTGACACAGAAACCTTACAAACAGACTGAAGTCAATCAGGAGAAAAAATCCTCACTGAGAACGTAAACTGTGAACTTACCTAGAACGCCAGTGGACATGTTGACAACACTGGACGAACGCTCAGAAGGTGTCTCGGGAGGGTGTAGAATAGTCTGCAGTGTGGAGCTGCCTCCCTTTAGCATGTTGAGGTGGGACTCTGACTCTGTCAAGTCTGACTCACCCTCTTCAGACGCGAGGCAATCCCTCTCACCTTTACTTGCCTGCCGCTCCAGAGCTCCATCTGGCTGATACCTGGAAGAAAGAGAAATGTTGGTTTTTACGGAGGTTTAAACTCCAGATTGCTCTGCTGTAAGGCGGTGTTATGTTCTGATGCAGTCTCAGTGTTCTGCACATCTATCAACTACTGTATGTCTTTCACAAAAGCGCTAGACTTTTTTAATTTAAATGATTCAGTTTGACTGAACAAGCAAAGTGTGTCCGTGTTTACTGATATTTGTGGTGCAGGCAACAGAGGTGTGCAGCAAGTTCAGTTTAGCAAGTAAACATCTTTATTTACTCAAGCAGCCACTGAGCAGTGTACAGTCAGACCATTCACAGCCCTTACATCACCAGTGTGATGCAATAACAAGCAAGGCAATCATTCCTGTGGGTATCTGGAAAAGCTATTAGAGACGCCCCTGCAGGATATTACACAAAGATGATTCTGCTCCAGTTAAACTTTTGAGTTATTTAAAAATGTACCAACCTGAGAAGCAGTACACACACAGCAACCAGCGAATAGGCCAGCAGAGTTCCAATGGACATCATGTCCACCAGGGCTTTGAGGTCAAACAGGAAAGCCATGATGGCTAAAGTAAGCAATAAAAGAAGAAGGAAAGAAATGAACACAAACACTTTCACCCTTAACACTTAATTTCAACAGGTAGGATCATTACTGATTCCCTTCACAGTCACAGAACACGATCCTTTACACACACATACAGTAACATGGAAAAGACATTTCCTTCTAATTGAACGTGACAGTCACCAGATGCAAATCAAATTTCATGCAGATGTGTTTTCACTAGAGCACAACAGCTGTATTCATCTCCATATTGAGTCATTTGATGTGAGATATACTGCGGTGTTGCTTGTCTTGTATCTCAGCACCAGATTTCAGTATGGAAGTTTTCTCAGCAGCATGGTTCAGACACAGAGCAGTGGTATGTCCGCTGCTTCTCACAACATTATATTAAAGCAAAAATATCAAAGAAAGCTCCCCTGCTTGGTACCGTCAGGTGCTCAGTACATAGCCTGTGGTGGTGGTGCAGGTGTGCTGGGTCTCTCCCAGGGTTCACATCTGCCAGCCACTTCACAAAACTGCAAGTCTAAGCTGGATGAGTGCGATCCACAGCAGGAGAGCTTTAAAATACTGCGAGAGCCAGTGTTAATTCTGTCTCACAGTCATTTTCATCATAGGTTTTGCCTACGATCCTTTGTTTTCTAACAACAACAAGACGCTAAATAAATAAAAACGAATACACGAGGACAAAAACTATGATGAAATGTATCAACGCTTTTGTCAAGAAATAATCTAATTTGAGTCAACTGAATCAACTTTAAATTCAGCTGTTTAGTTTAGACATTTATCCAACTAAGACTACATTTAAATAATTTGGATGACTTAATTATGACTAAAACTGAATTATGTTTTAGTCAAGAGACAACGATTAAACTGAATCTGAATCCAAAATTAACACTGGTATGTGCACCACATTGACACACAAAGGCCAGACTACTTGAAACGAATACATCCTATTTTATTGAAACTTTTTTCAAATACTTAGATTATAAAAGAAATACTTTTTTACTTTTTTCAGAAGGAATGCACAGTGATGCTCCACTATCAGTAAAGTAGATAAGCGCGCGCGCGTGTGTGTGTGTGTGTGTGTGTGTGTGTGTGTGTGTGTGTGTGTGTGTGTGTGTGTGTGTGTGTAAGTCCTATGCCTAGGTTTACGCGGCTGTGTTGAAAACTTCACCTCAGCTCTTCTCTGCTCTGCTAAAAGTCTGATGCCAGGAGCAGCTGCTGTGCTTTGGGCTAATATTAGCGTACATGACAACTTGACTGATTCTGTTTAGCATGTCCACCAAAATAGTTTAGCACACTGAACACTTGTCTTTGCTGTTTGTGCCCAAACACAAAGTACAGCTGAAGCTAATGCAACACCTCCAGAGCTGAATAAGCCAGCTGCAGTTGCCCAAATGGCCACTTGAAGCTGCTTCCAGTTTACTTCCATGTCCAAATGGATAACCAGCATGAGGAAACGTGTACAGCCTGGAGCAAAGAAATTACTTTATTCCTGCTACCTTCCCTCTGCACTAACTGGAACTCTCCATCATGGTTGTGGTGTTGTTCCCTTTTGGAGCATTTTAATTGAATTATTTAATAAATACCATCAACTGCCAGTGCTTGTGTTATTTACTTAGCAGATATCTGTGTCTCTGTGTATCTTCCTAACCATGCCTGTTTAAAACTCTTCCATTATTATTATTATTATTATTATTATTATTATTATTATTATTATTATTATTATTATTATTATTGCCAGCACTTGTATTTAGTTACTTTCTAGCTTCTTTTTCAAAAAGTAGCCAGCTGGATTTGTGGACATGTGGTGAACATTTTTAAAATCAGACAATATCCTTGGAGATGGAAACTCTCTGAACTGGGTTGTTGGTTTTGTCACATGCTTGTGGAAACACCATCACCCAGTTTATCATGCAGTCACCGTCACCAAACGATTATCTGTAGAGAGATTGTTTTAAAAGAAAAAGAAAAACACCACGATACAACCCCATGATAGATCTGGCAGCTTACCCGCAGTGGTACCTGCCGCCATGGTGGCAGCCACAGGTGACTGGCGCTTACTCACTTTGGACATAAATTTGAATAGAATACCATCTCGTGCCATGGCAAAGAGAATGCGTGGTAGAGGGAACATGGAGCCCAATAGGCTAGGGAGAAGAGGGTTGATGGTTAAGTTGAGGGCTTTCTGGGAAAGAAAACATGACACCTGCACAACTGTGAAAGAACAACAGGTGTATACAGACGTATGACAAGGTCCTTACACGCTAGATAATTAATATCAGAAAGCGTAAGGCCCAATTTGATTCAGAACCAACATTGACTGCGCTGTGTCTTTCACAGTTGATCGGTGAGGAGAAAGATTAGCTTAGAGTGATCCCACTTGGATTCTCCCTGGCTCTCACCTGCAACTACACCGGAGCTCATAGTGGCAATAAGTGGGGTCTTCGTCTTAGGATTGATTCGGGCTAAGGCTTTGAAAAGCACCCCATCCTCTGCCATAGCATAGATTACACGAGGCATAGGGAAAATGGAGCCCAGCAGACTGCATGAGATAGCAGAGACATGCAAGACCAACACATTAGTCAAAAGCCCCAAACCAGGACAGTAAATCACACACACATAGGGCTGAAACACACACTGAACGTCTTTCTTTCCTGAAGGTAATATCATCATTTTTTCAAGTTTAGCAGCGGTGTGCAATCCCATTATGTTTTAAAAGGGATTGCACTTTTCTTGCATAAGGATAAAAATGCCAGTCAGTACAATAACAGCATATATAAATTACAGGCACTGGCAAAAATACAAAATGTAATTGCTTTGACTCCAATCAGATAATCTTCACCTGAATGTGACCATGAGATGGATTGACAAGGTTTCTTGATAGTAAACTGATTTATAGACCATCCGGGAAGAAAGACAGAATAGAAACTGCACCATTAGATAGTTTGGAGACACTCTCCAACTTTCTCATTAAATGAAGAGGCTTTAAATGTCAGAATGACATCACAGAGTCATGCAGGTGTCTCAAAACAGACACAATTACATATTGCACCCGCCACACCCCAGATTAGAAGGAAGAATCAATCCATTAACAAGACACACCTGGAGATATGTGGTCAAAACTTTCAACCAAATCTCAGCCCCATTTATCCGTCCACAGCGATCACAAATGTAGCATTACATCTAAAGGTTTTCTGTAGCAACACGTGTTCGTTTTCTAATGCATGCAGCTTGATTTGTTAAAACAAATCCAGCGGTTACCTTGTGGATAGGGCACATAGTGAACCCGCAGCCACCACATACTTCGCAGGGCCCCAACCCACATATTCAAATGCCATAGGCAGGGGACTTTTTTCGTCCAGTAGGTAGTAGGGCATCATCAGCGTGAGGGCAGCTGACACGCCAAAGTATGCCAAGAAGCACACGGTCAGTGACACCACGATGCCAGTGGGAATGGCCCTCTGAGGGTTTTTGACCTCCTCACCTATCAGACACAGACGCATGAAAACATAAAGCTCTGCTTTCGTAAAACTCACATTAAAACTCAACCCGACCGTGACTCACCTGTTGTTGCAATGCAGTCAAAGCCAACAAAAGCATAAAAGCAGGTGGCAGCTCCTGCTAAGGTCCCACTGAAACCATAGGGCATGAATCCTCCAACGCCATAATCGCTGCTCACATTGGCTGTCACGGACAGGTTCCTGTAACATGTACACTCGTGACTGGAAGCAATGCTGCTTACAAATGCTCTGCACGTTGTTTCATATTAACTGATGTATTAAAGGGTAGGCGTCTTTGCCCCGTCTAGGATTGCCTTTGCAAATAAATCAATTACCTTGTAGCTATGGTGACATTTATAAGGGAGTCTTCGGTTATCTTCCAGTTGTATGCGTCTCCTTTGACAAAGCCAGAGATGATAACGAACAAGAGCACGAGCACATTGATCGATGTGAAGACTTTATTGACCCAGGCTGACTCCTTCACTCCAAAGGACAGAAGTCCTGAATGTGTAGATAGAAAACAGAGCTCAGATGCTTGCTGTAGAATATTTAAAATGCCTGCACAACTCTATCTCTGTCTCTCAATCTAACCCTGCAAGGATCCAAGTCTAGCTGTCACTGATTGCAAATTGTCAGAATTGAGCCAACTGATTATAAAAAAAGTTACCTGCTTTGTTTAGCATGCTATATTAGCATCCTGGGTAAAAGGTTATGTCTGTACTGGTTTCTGTCGTGAAGGAGGATTATCAAACTTATCACAGCTTTTCCTCAGGACTACATGGATATCTGTACAAACTAACTAACAGCAGTGCGTGCAACAAATGCAGAGAATGAAGGCAGAAAATTATTTGCTGTGTTTTAGGACACGACCCGACTCAGATTTTGTTATGGATTATCTTATATTTGCATAGCTAGTGTATCTGCCATCCTCACAAAAACAACCAAACACTGGTGGACTGTTACTGAGTCCCACTGACTTAATGTAATCATCGTATTGGCAGGCCGAGAGCAAAAACCATGATTAAATTGTTTGAGGGTTAAAGGGTTGAACGTAACAAAAACTAGTGCAACTGTGCAAAATTCTCCAAATTACTGTATGTGAGCAAGACACAACTTATGCTTAGACTTAAGTGATCAAAATCTGTAGGAGCTGCAAAAATAGGGTGCATGTGTGCACCTAACAGACTCACACAGCCCTCTGGGATCCCTCGCCCTCTTTAACACGAGAGTCCCCTGCTTTCCTGTTTTAGATTATGTTATATTATGTCAGCCGTGGCTCATAAGCTTGTTTTTGCTCAAGATGCAGCCAATTCTAAATTTCATTTATTCGCTGCAGCCTGTGTGTCAACGGTTTGACATGAATCTTGTGATTTTCAGCTTTTGTTTTGCTGCCTTACCAGAGAGCAGCAGAATCAGGCAGACCGCAAAGAAGTCAGGGTACTGGGCCAAACCGGGAGAATTCATGCTGAAGTGGGTTTTACAGAATATCTCTATGTGTCCTCCTATCATTTCATCGAATGTGCCGCTCCATGCTCTGGCAACTGAGGAGGTGCCTGTGAGGAAACAAAGAAAATTGGGGAGCCGGTGTCTTCTTTACATAAAAACAAATTTGAGCATTGCCCCTAACTCACCGATCACATAAGAAAGGATTAGATTCCAACCAGTGATGAAGGCCCAAATCTCGCCTACAGTGACATAGCTGTAAAGGTAAGCGGAGCCGGTCTTAGGGACTCGGGCGCCAAACTCGGCATAGCACAGGCCGGCCATGACAGAGGCCATGGCGGCGATTAGGAAGGAGATGACGATGCTGGGACCGGAGTCTCCCTTGGCCACCTCTCCAGCCAGTACGTACACACCAGCCCCCAGAGTGCTGCCCACTCCCAGAGCAATAAGGTCAAGGGTTCCCAAGCAGCGGCAGAGCTTGGAGTCTTCCAGGCTGTTTAGGTCGACCACTTTCCTTCGCACCAAGGAGCGGCTGAATGACAGAACCTGCTTCAGCATGTTGACACCTGAAATCAGAGAGCAAAGAAAAATGTTAAATAAACTAGTCTGCTCACATGTTGTGGGGCATGAGTTGATGATTTAATAGTTTTAATATTAATACTTGAGGCCAACCTGTCAAAATCACAGTGCAACCAAGAGAAAGAAAATCACGTCTTAAAAATTCCCTACAGGGCTCCAGAACTGCGAAACCAAAAGGGCCGTGTGCAAGTGCAGTCTGAGTTAGCTGCACCTGCTCTGCAGTTTGAACTTACAGCTTGTTCTCTGCTGACAAATCACAGGTTGCACAACCTGTGAGATTAACCAAAAGGTGGGGGGACGAAAGAAACGTTAACCCTGCCATGAATTCTAGGAATGCTGCCAAATGCTGTTGCTGGCAAAAAGGTCCATACAGTAAAGACTCCTATCAGAATGCATTGTTCAGGATTATCGTGCAGCTCTAACTACTCAAAGAGCTGCATTCATGAAAGACATTCCTGCAGCCTTCTGTACTAATTGCATATAAAGGACATTAAAAGACTGTACAGCCTCCTTTGTGTTCATTCAAATGTCTCTTGTTCCATTTATGAGATCGATGGGGAAGCTGTCTAAAAATATTTGCATGAATACAATATGTTAAATAGGCATGAATACTCCCGCTCCATCATGAATTCCTGCTCATTCTCTTTGGCGTTAGAACTCGTTCTTCAAACTTAAACTTTGATCATCGTGACCATAAAATAGCAATGACAACCGTCCAAATCTACATTGATGTCTTTTGCAATGCAGATTTGTATTTGTTTCTATTTAATATCAGGAGATATTAATTTTCAATGTGATGGCTCATTAATATTACAATGAGGGCTGCATCACAGAATCTCCATAAATACAGTGGATGGAAAGTGAAGATAGCAGAGAGCAAAATAAGATTTTGGCAAGTAAAAGTCCAGCTTTGCTTAAAGTATAGTGAAGTAGAAGTTGTAGTTTGCTGGGAAAGACGTCGTGTGTGTTTTTAGATTGTGCCATGACTGCATGCAACATGTGGTACGGATCTTAAAGTGAGGCTCACCAGAGTCCTCACAGCGAAACTGTTAGTTTGCAAAAACAAAAAACGTTCAAAGGTTTGAACACGTTTCTACTTCATTAGACATGCGGACCTACCTTAGAACAGATGAGTAGGAAACTGAGGGGTTCACGCTGAGACACAGAACCAAAATTAGCTGCTAGAAGTCTCAGTTATTTTCTTCTGCCTTGCTTCTGCCGAGAACCTTGAGAGATCAGCTGCACAGTGAAGCTCAGGTAAAAGTGAGACTACACCTACAGATCTGCGCTGGAGCCTCAAATCTCTCCAGTGTGCTGAGCGCTCATTCACTGTGCTGTCACATAAACTATACAGAGCAGCAGTTTTCACTCCTCCCCTCAGTGGCTCAGTGTTTCTTCATAGGATTTGCCCCTGCCTTACCCCTAAACTGACGTCCCTAGAGGAGGGACGCAAGAGGAGGAGGGGACCCAAGGGAATTAAAGTGGGGTTGGGGAATGGGTGGAAGAGAGGGGGGCACTTCCATGCTTTTGGTTTGTGGGAGTAAGATTCTGTGGAGGAACTGCACAATAAGCTCCCTTCACAAGATAACACAGAAAAAAATGAGGTTTTACAGTAATGGGGAAAGGATTTTTTATATTTTTGTCATTTCTAATACATACTCAGGCTAAAAATTCCCAGCTGTCCACACGCTTACTGACCACTGGGCAACATGATTGGGCAACTTTCTCTGATAAACACAAGTACTGTTTACCCAGTGCAGCCCACAGAAGCGCTGCTAAAAGCCCTGATTGGTCAATGAAGGGTGTAGAAGTAGTGCAAATCCTCCTAATGGAAGACAGATATTGCTCAATGTACCCTGAGCCATGACCCATGACTACAAAATCAATAACAGCTCGCCATGGTACGCCTCCAGAAACGCCTGGCATCTCCACAGGAGCTTCACTTATGAGCTCCAGCTCCTGGAGGGAAAAACAAAGTCCCATTTTTCCATCAAACACGACCTGCAAATTACAACTAAAGGTCGAGTTTGCAGCGGAGACTGTGTTTTATTTTTTCTGCCAGGACCAGCTCAAACCAGCTTAAAACCTCAGTGGGAAGGTGGCAGCTGGGCCCTAGAAACACGTCCAACCCACAGACCAGAGATTCGACAGCATGACAACAACAAACTCTCTCTCAGTTTGGCCATCCAGCCAAGCAGCCCAATATCATGGGCGATTGCCCACCGAGCCTGGCTGCAGGAGCGGATTAGCTGACCGGCATGCTGATGGGAAAGCAAAGTTTTCCTTAGTAGTGCGCTAACAGGAGACACAGCATTTAATGCTCATGCTCTTCACATTCATATGGACTGAAATGAGGGTTAAAGCAATTTTTCTTTTTTTCTTTTTTAAACTGTGTTGTTTGGTGCTTTTAGGAATGGACGAGCTTTCCTCACATACCGTTTACACTGTAACCATGGAAAGGATGGAAAGGACCCACCGAGCTCGCTGTATTTCATTGTTGACATGTGCTAATTGTGTGAAGCCAATTGGATGCCCTGATGGCTGAGTGAACCAGCTCCAAAAACGTGAATATGGTCAACAGATTGAGTGGTGTTTGTCTTGCAGATAGCAGGACTCGTTAACACGGTCCAGTTAACACTACTGTCACCAGGAAATGTTAGAGTGAACAATTATTGATAAGCCAGGCTGCAATGACAGAGATGCCCAGATTTAAACATAAATGTCTGGGACAGGAGGACACTTTTATGTGAAAATGCCAAAGTTACAGGGTTGGAGGATACCACTGATAACTTCAAGTAATGAAAAACAAGACATCATTTTTTATGTCAAATAAGAAAACAGCAAAATGAGCAAAGAAAAGTTCAGGGTGGCAAACCAGTGTGTTAAAATGCTGCTGCTGCTGTAGATCAGATATACTGAGCTGAACCAGCATCATCGTGTAGCTCACTGTAAAGTCAAAGGAGAAACTCAGGTTAGGCATTTGCTTAGAAGGCCAGAGTGGTTTAGATGCCGAATTTCATGGAATGGCGTAAAGCCTCTTTATATTGCTTTTCAAGAACAGTCTGGGGGCTCGAGCCCGAAGACATTACCTGTTCTTAGTTTGACATAATGCTGTTTTTATGAGCTACAAAGACTACTGCTGAAGGAAAAGTCACTCGGAGCTCTACTGAAAGTGATTTCCTGTCTGTATCTGGGTCACTGTGCAGTGTAGACGGTTGTTTTAATGGGTCACACTCCTGCAGAAAATGTCAAAAATCACAAACGTCCACGCATTAAGTGTTGAATGTGGGTCATAATACAAGGACTCAAGCCATCAGATATTTCTTGCAGCATATTTGGAAATCGCAGCAGATTCTTTTAAGCGTGATCAGCACTTTTCAAGTATCATGTTTGAGACCCTCGAGTGAAAATGACTTCCAAAAAAGTGTACCCACAAAGCTGGATGGTCTTCATAGGGAATTTCGCAACATTAAATACATATTGGGTGTTTGGCAATTACTACCACTGGACACACATCGATAATAAAACACATAACTTGTTGGATTCTTTTCTGGCTCGTCTCTGCTGAAGTGTGACATTAGAAATGAACTTTTTTCTTTATACTAATTTCACAATAAAGTTTTGTTTTGTTTTGTTTTCAGGGAGAATTTCTCATGCATGAATGCATCAGGAGCCACTAAGTCACAAATCCCTCCTAGTTAATTTTACTGCTTTTATTCTATTTTCTTTTCTGGTTATTGCCCGGCAACAGATGGGCGCTGCTTCTCACTGGTGTACGCTGGGCTGCAGATGATAAAAATACAGAAATGCTTGAGTTTTGGTTTGAGTTGCCAAAACTATAAAGATGTCTGCAGAGCTTGATAAAGTGAAATGGGAGTGGAGGCTCATATAGCGTCCAGTTTCAAATCATGTGGGGCCCATCTGTATTTGTACTCATAATAGCTTTAACATTAACTAGCAATCTGTGCATATTCAACATATCCTGTCTTCTAATCATCCTTATTTTGGACAAATTACATCAGCTTTTGTTTTGATTTCAGGCCGGTGTCAAGAAAATTACAGTGATGTTTGAACAAAGAGAGAGGACAGAATTTAGTGCACAATATTTCCAAATCAAGTATCTATTGTCTCTGTGTAGTAATTAAAACATCTTCATAATGTAGAACAAAGGTAAAAAAGAAACTTGCATATCAGAGCTATTGATAACTAGTCATAATGATTAGAGTATCTAATAAACCTACAAATATCAAAGCCCCAGGATGTAACTGTGCCTAATTAGACATGTTCTCCTCAGTTCCTCTCTGCCCTGGTCCTTTTTGTTATCGCAATACTTTGACATTTATTTTTCCAACCTCGTGCAAAGATTTCACACATAATACCAGCTGGCTCACTGGAACTGGTTCACATCAGTGGAATGCAGTCTTGACATGCCAAAGTGTCTGTGGCAACAGAGCTTCACATATACTTCAGTAGGTCTAATCCACCAGAATCACTTAAAACACTCGACAAACAAGAGAAATTCAAACCAGTTTAAGCAGTGCGTGGTCTGTCCACACCAGCAAACTGACTGGATCAACTGGACAGGCCGAGTGTAAATCCTCTCTTAAATTCATGACGACCAATTTACAACATAAACGATCAATCCGATCAAAATGTGCACATTTTCCTTTTAAATAAACGGAAACTGGTAAATGTCATTTCCTTGACCTTTAGTTATTGTTCCCTTAAAGTTCCCAGAAAATGACAGTTACAAACCTTTAAAAATGCAGGATCTGTCATGGTCCTGGGCCATGTTGGCCCAGCATTCTTAGTTTTCTTGTATTTTTGTATTTTGTTCCGTATGCCGTGGTTCCTAGGTTCTGTTAAAAATGTTCCTTATTTGATTACCCCCTGTGTGCCCCTCTGTGTATCTGTGAACCCTCGTTTCCCCTCATGTTTCATTTAATGTTTTCCCCAGCCCGTTATGTCTGTGCTCTCTCTCCTCCTGTCTGAACCTCTGTGTACTTCCTGTTTTACTTTGACAGTCTCTCGTCAGTATGCGTCATGTTGTGTTCACTCCTGCCCTGTCTCGTTATGATTATCTGTGTCAGCTGTGTTCCCCGTGTGCTCCCACTTCCCTCGTTAACCCTCTGTGTATTTATGTGCATGTCTCCCTCAGTTCAGTGTTGCGTCGTCAATGTCTCCTCCCTGAACCTGTGTGTCTTTCTGTGTTCCCTCGGTCTTCTGTTAGCATTCCCAGTTTGGTTCTCTTTCTTTGTGAAGCCTGCAATAAAGCAGTGATTTTGAGTTCAGCTTTTTGTCTCCGTGAGTTTTGCGTTTGGGTCCTCTTCTGCCTCCACACAGCCAGTTCATGACAGTATCATTTTCTGAGGAGTATTTTTGCAAAATCTTTTTTTTGTTCCTGCAGGGAACATTTCCTAAACATTTCCTGAGAATGTTGCTTAAAGGTTCTCTAAAAGTTAAATATCCTTCAGAGAAAATTGCTATATAGTTCTAACAAGTGTTACAAGAACTGTCACCTTCAGGAAACATTAAGAAAAATGAGTTTTTCACATGTGAGGGGATGTTTAGGGAGTCTTCATGAACTGTACATAAAAGATGGACACACTTACAGCGATATCATCTATTTGTTTTGAACTGTGTTCTTTGAAGCCTCAACATTAACATTCTGGGTGCAGCCATGTTGCATTTTTGAAGCCAGAAGGTGAAATGCAAAAGCTTGATTTAGGCTTTTGCAGGAAATCTGTGTCCTAATTTATGTAGTAACCATGAACTCTGTTTATCCCTACACCGCAAACTTCCACAACATTCAAGTCGTAAAGTATGTATTGACCCAAAGTGTAGTTAAATTCCTGATAGGTACACATCATGTTACATAAAGGTTGCGGCATTGAGTTAAAATCATTTCCAGTTATGGCGTAAGTTAAGATTACGTAGATGTATAATTCACGTGTTAGGCTAGCAAGCTTGGTTAGCAAGCAGCATCTATAAACTGCACCAGTGTACCTCACAGACATGTATACTTTGTAGTTAGTGATAAATGGTGGTTTTCACCACACAAATACATATCTGTCAGATAATTCCAGTAAAAATGCTCCAAAAGGGCCTAACGGCACAAACTGGTGTGGAGTTTAGTGACTCTGATTAGTGGAGATGAGGCCTATCAGTCAGCTACTGGCTACAACTGACTCTGCGCAGAGACCTGCCAATCAGAGTGGCCATGTGAGCATGTTTTCAATGGATGAAAATTGGGCATTATAACATGGGTTTGTGGGAATTGACTTTCATTTTGAACTACACACCAAGTGGTCATTAGAGGAACTGCAGTTTGTGACACTTCTGTGTTGGCTGCATTTTTGTTCCCCCTGTTGGCCATTTAATAATAATAATAATAATAATAATAATGGATACTTTATTGATCCCCATGGGGAAATTACTTGTTTTTCTCTGCATTTGACCCATTCACTCAGTGAAGCAGTGGGCAGCCCACTAAGCAGGCGCCCGGGGAGCAGTGTGTAGGGACGGTACCTTGCTCAGGGGTACCTCAGGGTAGCCGTTAAGTGGATTCGAACCGCCGACCTTCCGATCATGGGGCGACCACTTTACCTACTGAGCTATCCCTGCCCCAGGAGAATTTTTATTCTAAAAATTCTAAATTGTGGTCTTAGGGCGAGTTTAGCGGAACTCATTTTATAGGGTTTGGAGCCTTTTCCACAAACTATGTATTTGTACTATTCAGTACGACTTATGTATGTGAAGGTTCTCAGTAGAGCTGGGCGATATAAGATTTTTTCATATCACGATATGTTTTTTTTCATTTCAGGCGATAACGATATCTATCACGATATAAGCCAAATAACTATAGTTGTAAGATTTAAATGTGCCGTTGCTCACAAGTAAAATGTGAAATAATCAGCAGCTTGTTTTTATTTAAATATTTATTTCCCATAATAAGTTCAACAGGGTAGATGTACTTAAGGAACATGAGACTTTTTCAGATAAATAAAGGCAAATATTGCAAACTACACAAAAGGCAGCCGCTAAAGCGTTTAGGTTTCAAAATAGAACAAACGAAACAGACTAAATTGTCGATTCCACTTAGAAACAAAATATTAATTCTAAAAATAAATCTTAGTTTGTTTTACAGAAGAACAGACAAAACAGACTAACTTTTGTCAATATCAAATAAACTGAGAACTAAAAGGAAATTCTCAATCTCTCCTTGTTGTATAGCTGAGCTTTTCAAACAGTTTTAACTAGAGATGGACCGATCCGATATTACGTATCGGTATCGGTCCGATACTGACCTAAATTACTGGATCGGATATCGGAGAAAAATAAAAAATGTAATCCGATCCATTAAATATCACGAAAGCACCTCACAAAACTTGCAACACGCCGTAACTCGCCTCAGAACGTTAGCACGTCGGAGCAGTATGCATCACGTGATAGAGCGGCTGTGGCATGCGGGACCTGTCGGTGGTCTGGATAGCATGTGGAGCTTCGCTAGCAACCCGGCATTTCATCTCCGACAAAGTTATCCCCGAGAGAAGTAAAGCAAGTGTGTAAGTCCATCTCTGAATGTTTGTAAAGCATTCCTGCGTTAAGCTTAACGAGCGACTGCCTCTTGCTCTCCGGCTGCTACTTCAATCATGAAACTGCTTAATGATCAGCTGATCGGCTTTTCTGTCGGGAGTCTGTCTCTCTTGTTTGTTTTTGGCCCACTTTGCACCAGAAAGAGGAAACCAGCGGCTGAACAACAGCAGCACGTTTAAGCTTGATAAGCTGTTGTTAGAATTTATTTAATCTTACTTTCTACTCAAGGATCTTTTTCTACGTAGCTGACGGCTGGTAACTGTGCAGGGGCGGATCTTGCAAAGTTTAGCCAGGGGGGCCGATAGGGCATTAACAGGGAAAAGGGGGCACAAAGACATACTTTTCTTTCTTATTCTTATTTAAAATGTCGAGCTTTTAATAAATAATTATCTGACACCCAAAGTTTTAATTTGATGTAAAATGAATAGAAGTCAATTACTGTATATAGTAACTATTAAGTCTAATATATATACCCTAGTAAGCTATAGTACTCTTTACTTTGGGAAGGTACCATCTGTGCAGTCTGCAATTTTGTTGAAGAAAGATGTTGAATCTATTTAATATTTCTTGAAAAATAATTGATTTCTGTGCATTTTTTTTCACACTGCATCAAATTAAGGTTGATTACGTCGATTAAGCATCATGAGGTGGAGTGTGAGGGGTGGTTCCCTATTTTTTATTTATTTATTTTTGTTGTTGCTGGGAGTTGGAACCCTATTAGTTAGGTTGCTTAATATTTACACTAAGTACTCTTTAAAATACCAGAATAGGGAGGATGGTGTAGGTTTAAGTTTATTAGATTGATCAGTATTGCTGAACTATGAAATATTTTTTTTGTATACAGGTATAACAGAATAGCTTTAGTGTAGTTGTTGTTTTAAACCTGAGTATGAACTTGCAGACTTGCAAAATGCAGCAAGATATTTTAAAAAACAGTTTTGTTGGTTAAAAAACACTATATCGGATTCATATCGGTATCGGCAGGTATCCAAATTTATGATATCGGTATCGGTATCGGACATAAAAAAGTGGTATCGTGCCATCTCTAGTTTTAACAGTTACTTTAGTCTGACAAAAGCCGAATGACAAATTAGCGCTTCCAGTCAGAGACTGAGGCTACGTCCACAAGTACACGGGTGTTTTTGAAAACGGAGGTTTTCCGTTTTCGTTTTAAAAAATAATCCCATCCACACATAAAGGGAGAAATGAAGGAAAACGCTGCTATGAACATGCCAAAGCAGCAGGTGGCGCTAGATTCCTAACCGTGCAGAAATGTTGGCCAATCAGAAGTCTAGAAGCCTCGGTGGGAAAAAGTAAACAAAGCTGGGGCATAGAAGCAGAACCGAGTCGTACATGTGGAGGGACAGTAACTGTGTGTGTATATGTAAGCATTTAAACACTGCAGAGAGTAGAATTAACAGTAACAGTATTGTAGAAATACATTTCACCGAAACAATAACGTGGCGCACAGTGTGACGTCAAAAAATGTGCACACCTTTGATGCTGCGTTTTCTCCGTTTTTCTAGTCCACACGTAAATGCAAAAACTGAGTTTTTAAAAATCTTCGTTTTCAGTGACCAAAAACGCCGTTTACGTGTGGACGAAAGGTGCAAACGCATAGAAAAATCTGCGTTTTCAAAAATACCTGGACGTAGCGCATGCACCAGTTTATTGTATTTCCAGACTTGCTTTCGGCACAATTTACCATGCACGCTACTCTGTTTTTTGTCAGACTTGAAATAGCCGAAATACCTTCACACTACGGAACTTCTATGGCTCTTCCGTTCGACAATCTCTCCGGCATTGGAACCATCATCTGTTTTCTCTTCGGTCACGCTCGGTTGATTTTTCTAGTCGGCACACTCATTTCCTCCATTACCCGGGCGGTACGGTGGCTGGCTGCTTCCCAAACAAATACACATGTGCGGCTTGGCACTTGTGCTGTATGTAACAAGTCACGTGACGTGACGCTGCGGCTGTGATTGGTTCGGCTCTGCGCTACTTAATTTGGATTGGCTGTTCTTTTTTTTCTTTTTTCTTTTTTTTTAAAGAGGACAAGAGCGGCGAGGTCTATCACGATAGTTGAATTTTTCTATCGAGAAAAAGTTATATCGCGATACATATCGTTATCGTTCTATCGCCCAGCTCTAGTTCTCAGTCATCCAGTCCAAGCTTTGCAAAGAGCTTGGAAAGAAAATGTTCTGGACTTCTGCTTCTTCTTGCTTGAAGATGTTTCACCTCTCATCCAGAAGCTCATCCAAGAAGCTTCTTGGATGAGAAGCTTCAAGCAAGTTAAGGAAGTCCAGACGCTTTTCTTTCCAAGCTCCTTAGACTATTCAGTATGTCCTGAAACCAGCGCCTGAGTTTTTAAAGTCATCAGGTCAGCATTCACTGAGGTTGTCGCCCTCTGTTGGCCTCTAAAATGAATGATGTTCAGGGCTCGTCTGTGTTGGGTTCACTTTTCAGACACAAAGCTGTTTCCATCTTTTATCTACTGTCTATGTTCACAACCGTGACGGTAACAGCACGACACCGAGCGGGCTTTAGGACCATGCGCTGAAGTCAGCTCAGGCAATAGCAATATTATGGCTGCTTAACCTGAGAGCTACTGACGGACAGCTCCAACCTTATGAGCCAATTTAACGCCTTTTATAACACTGTTGTGCACATATTCTAGTGCTGGTAGTTTAGCCGTGGCTGGAAGCTTAGCTGCCGATGGAGCACATCCGACTGCCAAAGGTAACCGCGGGTCTGGCTGCAGTGATTTGCTACATTTCCGCACTGTACCGCCACTGGCGCTCCAGCAGCAAAGCGTCATGCGCACTCTAAGATCAAATCTAAAGTCAAATAAATAAGACAAACATCTGTCTCAATCCAAAGGACGCGTGCTGCTGTGTTCGCCACGTTGGCAGTAAAGTCACTGCTTTGAGGATGTGTTTCTCTGTCATCTCACACATATGTGCAGCTGTGTCAAACACGCGTGAGATGTGCAGAGGATGAGGCTGTTTTGATGCTGTCCTTCCTCCTCCCCCTTCCAGGTGGAGAATGTCAAGCTGCTTGACAGAATCTCCCACAGAAGGAGGAGGGTGGGCACCCTGTACCTGACTGCCACACACACCATCTTTGTGGAGAGCGAGGCCGGAGTGCGCAATGAAACATGGGTAGGGATCACAGCCCGTGATAAGCAGTCTGTTTGAAGAGAAAAAAATGTTAAGCGTGCGTCACCAGCAGGCTGCAAGACTAACATTTTGCAATCCTCCAAAGCACACTTCAGTAAATTTGTTTTTTTTAACCTTTGCTCAGGTACTTCACAGTTTGGTGTGCAGTGTGGACAAACTGGCTGCAACTCCTTCAGGATGTCCTCTGCTTATTCACTGCAAGAACTTCCAGGTTCTTCATTTTATCATTTCTAAAGAGCAGGAATGCCACGATATTCATCTGTCCCTGCAGCGGCTCTCCCAGCCAGGTGAGCTCTGTCATTATGTCAGCAAAGGCTTGGACTGTATTCCTCTTTGATTATCTTCTTTTTTCTTTATGCCAGCATTTCTGTATCACTGTAAATATCCTAAATATCCTGTAAATATCTGCTCATTTGGTCTAGTTTTCATCTCCTCTGCTTTTGCAACACTTTGGCCTTTTGGACTGAAACAAGTTGAAGGTTGTGCTCATCAGCCTTTAGCTGTCAGTCCCTGTTTTGTCTTTCAGAGAGTTATGACGAGCTGTACTGCTTCTCCTATAAGCCAAATGTTGATGAGAAGGAGAGACGACAGGAATGGGACTTCTTGGACCTCAAGGCTGATTACAGCAGAATGGGACTCCCAAGCTCTCTGTGGAAACTCTCCCCAGTTAACCAACACTACAAGGTCACTGAGCTGGCCTTAGATGCACATTCATCCTAATATGGACAGCTATGCCTAAAGGTTTGTTTGGTCTTTTTTTCTAAAGGTGAGTGACACTTACCCTGCTGACCTGTTTGTACCCGAGAGTGCCACACCACCGGTCATAGTGGGGAGCTCCAAATTCAGAAGCAGAGGCAGATTTCCTGCCCTGTCATACTACTGCAAAGACAATCATGTAAGTTTATTACAGAGTATTTCTCTTTTTATTTCCCATACACTTCCAATCTGCCCCATAGTAATACAAGGGATATGAAGTGATGCTAACAGAGCTAAAATCTCCAGTCCTGCACAACGAAAAACTTTGCAGGAGCTGAGGTAAGAGATTATTTACAGGTATATAAAATAAGTTTTGAATGCTTCACTTGGACCGTTTTAGCCACAAAAGTGAGAAAAGTTGGTCTGTTCTTAAGATGAACATGAGTCACTGCTGTCAGGAAATCTTTTCCCATTTCCACGTGAAAGCAGCATATTCATGATGATTGGCCGGTAGAGAAACAGCACCAGATTCTGTATTTGTCTGAGGTCATGTATTCAGATTCAGATATCTTAATTAATCCCAAAAAAGCAATAGTGGCGACCTGAGAGCAACTTCCTGACAAAATGTGGTCAAGATGGTTGATAATGTATTTTGCCTTCTTAATAAATACATTCTTAATAAATGTTTTTTAGCAGGGGTAAGATATGACCCTGCTAAATACTGTTCCTCTTCTTCAACTTCTTTTTTACAGCCTTGTGTTACAAGTAAAGCGCTATATAAATACAGGCCATTTACCATTTACAAGGCTGTAAAAAAGAAAGCAAGACAGACGTCCATTTGGTCATTAAATAACAACATGAATCGTTACTGTCTCCCTGATCTTGGCTTCATATTTGTGAAAGTCGTATATCTGACACGAGAAAAAGCCAAAGTGCTCATAATTTATTTTATTAATCCATAATTCGACGTTTAGGAGTGCTTTATGTGTGTGAGGTCAGCTTCCCAGGGTTCAGGGTCCTGCTTGTGGAGTTCAGCGCATACAAAAAGCTCCACTTTAGTTCATGTGCCCAAGGGGAGAGCCACACAGTGATCTCTGGCTATTTCCCATGTTGCTATTAAATGTGGAGATATGAGAAACTGTGTGGTTGAATAATTTAAATTGAACATGCAGGGGAAGGAAAAGTACTGTGAATTTCAACTCGTCCTAATTCTCATATATTAGACTGGTTATTGTGCGTGTGCACTGAATGCTGTGAACTGATGAGGATGAGTCCCTGTATGAAGCCTAGCTCCTCTTGCTTCCTCGCAGGCTGCCATCTGCCGCAGCAGCCAGCCCCTGTCAGGTTTCAGCGCTCGCTGCCTGGAGGATGAACAGATGCTTGAGGCCATCTTGAGGTCCAATCCCTGCAGTGACTTCATGTATGTGGTGGATACCAGGCCTAAGGTGAGCCCTTTGTATCTAAAGGAAAGGCCTGCAAGTGTTTAAAGCATCAACTGTATATTCAGCTGGGATTTATTTTTCCAGACTGTGCGCTGCCGGCTGAAGATCTCACAGCAAACGCTTTGAAAACATCCCAGATCTCTGCTAGGTGTTATATGATCAGTATTGATGGCAATGTTTCTGCAACATATGCGTTTTATGTAATTTGGCCTCTGAAAGTGTTTGAACTCAGTAGTTTGCTTTGCTTCTAGATCACCATAACTTTGCATCTACACAGCAAAGCCAATGAGCATGAAATAACAACTCCCTAAACAGAGACATCCACTGAAATTCATCATTTTCCCTTTCTTTATATCTTATGAAGATCACGTCTCTATAACTCTTTTTGAACCATGGCCAGCACAGTGGCGCAGTGATTAGCACGGTTGCCTCACAAAAAGAGGGTCCTGAATTTGATTCCACCACCTGGCCGGGCTCTTTCTGTGTGGAGTTTGCATGTTTGCCCCCATGTTTGCGTGGATTCTCTCCACGTACTGTCTCTCTGTGTTATCCCTGGCGCCCTGTCCAGGGTGTACCCTGCTTCTCGCCCTATGTTAGCTGGGATAGGCTCCAACCCTTGACAAGGATAAGTGGAAGACTATGAACTGCTTTATGTTTGGACACTGCTTCAACTCCGTACTCAGACCATTCCACAGTTTCACTCCACACACAGAAACACAAAAACTTTTCCTGGTAGTTCACACATTCACAAAACCACCTGGTAGTTCATTACTTTTTGCTTTGAACAGAAATTGTGCTATTTGGAATTCCATTAGATCTGCAAATTTCAGTATTTCAAACTGTAAGAATAGTGAGTTTGTATAATTCTCTGATTCCAGACTTCTGCACAACAGCTTAAGTAAAGGGAAACCAGCGAACGGTATGGTAATATGGGGAGATGTACAGTCTAATGCCTGCTTTGCCTTGTTTAGTATTGCAATGCTTCTTGATACATTGGAATGAAAATATCTTACGTGTGCTCTCCGATTAAGTCTCTCATCTGTTATTACCCCAAGAAATATATTTTCATTGACTCTTTATTCTTTATGCCAACACAGAGGATTTTAAAATGTGACCGTGATGATATGTACAAAAGCACAGCCTCACCTGCACATTGCATCTACAGGATCAGTCCTACATTTGTCTCGATCTATTATTGTCTCTCCATTTGCCCTCTATTTGTTTAATATGCATTTTGAGCGACATATCGTGGTGAAAAACGACTCCCAAGGTTCCTCACATTGTTACTGGAGGCTAAGGTAATGCCATTCAGAGTAAGCATCTGGTTGATACCATATTTCTAAGATTTTTAGGGCCGAGTACAATAACCTCAGTTTTATCTTAAATGAAGAAGCAGAAAATTAGAGGTCATCAAAGTCTCTATGTCTTGAAGACATTCCTTCCGATAACTAATTAGTGTGTGTTATCTGGCTTCATTGATAAATAAAGTTCTGTGTCATCTGCATAGCAGTGCAAATGTATGCTACGCCCTCTAATGATACTGCCTAAGGGAAGCATGTATAATGGAAACAGAATTGGTCTCAGCACAGAACCCTGTGGAACTCCAAAACTGACCTTAGTGTGTGAGGAGGACTCTTCATTTAAATTAACAAATTAAAGTCTATTAGATAGATGTGATTCAAACTACTACAGCACAGCACCTTTAATACCTGCAGCATCCTCTTATCGTGAGTGGTATATCTACCAATTCTGGTATTCTATGGCAAATGCCAATTTAGCTCCATGGTCTGGACAGTGAGCACAGAGCCCGCTAAAGGATGTCGGGCCCTCTGGCCTTCCTCGTGATATCTGATGTCTCGTCCTGCTGATGGGTTAAGGACCTTCTATGGCCCTGTCCAGCTCTGGAATCTCCTTCATGCTCTTCAGACTTGGCTGCAAGACACAGCAAATCATCTGATTGATGTGCCATCGTGGAAGAGTTGGACTCCTCGTGTTAGATGCAGTGCATCTAACTAAATGCATAAATTGTGAAAAAATAATGAATGAAAATGTCTGTGGCTCCCATCTGTAAAATCATTCCTGATGTGGGGGCTTTTCTCATTGTTGCCCCTCTAGTGTACCTGTTGTCAATTCATTGAATAACAGTACCTTCTGCTACCCAACTGACAGGATCAATATCCCAGAAGTTTAATCAACTTGATCCTATAGTCTGATTCTTCCTTTATAGTATAATGGGAGGAGGGAAATAAGTTTTAGATACACTATGTTACTATAGTCCAGTATTGCTACTATAAGTTGTAAAACCAGCCTCTTTCTGAGATTACAGATTGTCGGGATTCTTGAATGACAGCTGGATAAAAAAACTGACAGAATTTTTTTTTCTAGCTGAATGCAATCGCAAACCGAGCTGCAGGAAAAGGGTATGAAAACGAAGACAACTACTCCAACATCAAATTCCAGTTTGTTGGGATCGAGAACATCCATGTCATGAGGAACAGCCAGCAGAAAATGCTGGAAGGTAATTACTATGTAATTATCATTTAGCTATAATGACAGCTTGAGCTGGGTTTTTATTTGCTTGACAGCAAATAAAAAAACCAGCTCAAGCTGTCAAAAATGTTTCACCACATCATATTTTACACAGATATTCTGGCATTGTCTGTTTAAATTGGCCGCATCGTCACATTACTAAAGCAGAGCGGGTCCCCCGTGGGGTTTTTTCATATGCAGTCACGCAGAGTGAACTGTGCTGGAATCAAGCCTCAAATGAGCCCACAGGAGAATTTCTGGGTATTGTGCAGGGGTGCTCCTAGGAAGACTTTGAATCCATCTGGGTTTTATTTCAGAGCTATTTTGGTTTCCCGGAGCGGACAAAACCCCGGACATTATCCCCCAAAGAGAGACAGAGGGCGTGAGAATGATGCGATTTCAAGCCTGAAAAGTTATAGCTGCTCTCAGTTGTGATAACTCTTTGCCCACTAGCAGCACAAGGGAAGTCTTTAAATGCTGGAGACAGTGCCTTGCCCTTTCACGTCTGCCCTCTGCCTTCCTCTCTCTGCCCGGTTGCATACTTCAATAAGATTAAGAAGACCCCCCTCCCGCCTGACAGCAAAGCCTCAAACATCTCTTCTTAGTGCAAGTCCACTGTGCGAAGTGTTACAAAACCTTAGAGGCTAAAATGAACCCGTTCACCTGCTTCTCTGTTATCAGCTCTTACAGGTCAGCAAACTGATGTAGTATCAACATAAAACCCACTTTGTCCACACCTCAGTGAGTAATCTGAGGGTTACAGTTTTCTAAAGGTGATTTGTGACCATTAGTGTAATATAGTCTCATCAGCTGAGTTCGATTGAGTTCGTGTCACGCTGCCTGTGAGTGAACCTGACGATGGAAAATGTTTGGAAAATAATTTAAATACATTTTACAATGAAACGACACAGTGAGCCTGCAGCCGTTGGCACTAGAGGGAAAAGTTAGTGCATCATTAAAATGAAAAGGATTCATCCTCTGGGGAACCATTACTGTCTGGGCAAATTGATGGCAGTTGAATAAGTGAACTGAAGTGGTTTTATATTGCTCATCCCCAAGTGGCTGTCGCTGGTGTGAACAAAGCCATCGCCAGTGGGAACAAATAACATGAGAAGATAAACAGAATCTGCTTTAAAAAAGCAAAATATGCTCGGGTGACCCGTATGTTGTCTCAGCGTGCACAGATTCCCTGTAAACTTGTCTCTGCTGCTGTCAGTGTTCTGTGAGGTTTTAATAAAGTCCTGCGATCAGGTATGCTCCGTGTTTCCTGACAGTGAGACAGCTGTGTTGTGGTTACAGTGTGTGAGCTGCGTTCCCCCTCCATGTCTGACTTCCTGGAGGGTCTGGAGAGCTCAGGCTGGCTGAAGCACATCAAAGCTGTTTTGGATGCAGGCATCTTCATCGCCAAGGTCAGTCTGGAGGCTAATCCTCACTGTCTGCCTCACCGTTGCCCTCAATATTGGTTTAGGTGTGGGTTTGTTTGTGTTTTGTATCTTCTGTGTGTCTGTGTGAAACCAACATCATCCATCTTTGCAGGGACGATACGAGAAGCCCTTGAGGCTTTCCCCCAGATTTACACGAATGAGCCACAACCACTGACAGATGAAGTGGTTATCATATTTATCATCTCATTACAATGTACAGCGGTCCCTCTTTTATCATGGGAGTTACATTTTAAAAATAACCGGTGAAATCCACAAAGTAGCCAACTTTATTCTTTACAATTATTATAGATGTTTTAAGGCTGTAAAACCCCTCACTACACAATTTATACACTTTTCTCAGACAGGCATGAACATTTTCACACTTTTCTCTCTAGTTTAAACACTCTCAAAGTTCAAACCTTTGTAGAAAAATAAGTCCAGTATCATAGAATGAAACCAAAGATCAAACCCTGTTTTCAGGTCCAGAACATGGGAATAGAGCAGCTGTGAGAGAATCCAATCAATGGTACAGAAGTGGAGGAAGCAAGAAGAATGAGTTGAGGAAAGTTTGACTTATCTGACTGTTTTGTTTCACTTAATGCACCTTATAATCCGTAGCGTCTACCTTCCTTTAGCATGTCCAGAAGTCCAACATTTTGTGCGATGGTTAGCATCTTTCTCTGCCTTCTGGGTGCTACCGCAGGTGTCTTTGATGGTGCAAAAAGTTTCATCGACATTGTTGTGTTTGTATGGGAGAAAACTTACAAACATACAGTACAGCACTTCAGAGCAGAGTGGGTTTGTTTTGCATGTTTTAACTAAGAGATGGGCCTGACAGCAAAACTGTATGCTCATTGGCTAACAGCGTGTGATTGGCACCAAGCATATCCATCGAATGATCAGTGTCAATAAAATTAACTTTATGTCTTATTCAATATTACCTGAAACTTATTACTGAACCTATAAATTTAACAGGAAGATGTTCACTGGGGTCAACGAGACAACAAGCCGAGGACCGTTTTCCCATAGACTCCTATACAACCACGAGTGTTTTGGAAAGCCAACATTGTTGCCCCCTGCTGGCCATTATAAAGAATGCAGGTTTAAGACATTTCAGTGTTGGCTTCACACTTCAGATCCACAACTTCCTCCATGTTTTATACTGTCTGCACCTCAAAACCACCTTTGTGGTGTTTTTAGCTACAGCAGATTACTCCTCGACCACATTTTGTTATGATACCATCACGAATGTACACAGAAAGACACACACAGACTGATACCGTCTGCGCTGCTGTGGCTTTTTAATAATGTTCCAAATTATCCAAGGGAGAAAGGAGTGTCATTAAAGAAATTGTGTGGGTCTTCTAATTAAAACATCATGATTGTACTTTTTTAATAACACGTCTCTCAGGTTTGAGGTAATACAGCTAAAATTAGTAAAAGGTCAGTATGGGGTACGGGGTTCCTGTGATTAAAACTTATCTGATGACTGGCTGGTTTTCTTCTCACAGCTGCTGTAAAATAGCGTCTGTGTGCAAAGCAGAGGTACGTATAGTGCACAAGTGGAAAATCACCACATCTAATTTTGGACGTTTTATTTGTCTTTGTGTGTGTGTGTGTGTGTGTGTGTGTGTGTGTGTGTGTGTGTGTGTGTGTGTGTGTGTGTGTAGGCTGTTGCAGAGGAGGGCGTCAGCGTCCTTATTCACTGTTCAGATGGGTGGGACCGTACTTCTCAGGTGTGTTCAGTGGCCTGTGTGCTGCTGGACCCCTACTACAGGACCCTCAGAGGATTCATGGTACATACTGGAGCTTTTTTAATTTAAGATACAGAGCGGGGTTACAGCTCAGTGGTATCATGTTAATATATCCAAATGCATTCTGGCTTTACATCAAAGGGGGTCATACTAGGCTCACGCTGCTTGTTTGTTTAATCCAAAGCTATCTTTACTGGCTAATGTGAAATACACCAGAAAAATAAATAAAACACAGAAGCCTACTTTTGAGAAATCCCCCTGGAGTCGGGGGGGAAATTACCCCACAAAGTGGGTGTGGAGGTTCAGTCGTTCTTCCCGTGACTCAAAGTCATCTTGCTTGTGTTTTAACACTTTTCTTTCTGCATTTAGGTTCTCATAGAAAAAGACTGGGTCTCATTTGGACACAAGTTCTCCCACAGGTCTGCCTCTGAAACGTGACTTTCATGGCATCTGCTGGATGTGGTTTAAATCTTCTGATTTCATTCCATGCATCTCTTTTCCAGATGCAAACACGTGGTTGGAGACCCCAAAGAGGTGTCTCCCATCATCGATCAGTTGCTGGAGTGCGTGTGGCAGCTGATGGAGCAGTTCCCCTGTGCCTTTGAGTTTAACGAGAGGTTTCTAATCACTATACACAATCACTTCTACTCCTGCCAGTTTGGCAACTTCATTGGAAACAACCAGAGGGAGAGGATAGAGCTGAGGTGAGATTTAAACCTGCAGACACCATGTTGGGAGAAGATTGTCTTTTTGTCTTTCCCCTGACCTTATTCTCATATTTATTTCCCTGTCTTCCATTTGGACTTCACATAGAGTTCATGAGAGGACTCATTCTTTGTGGAGTTATCTATGGGCGAACCGTACAGACTACACCAACCCCCTGTACAGGCCAAACCACAGCCAGACTCAAGGGCTCCTCCGTGCATCAACTTCCCCCTACAGTTTTAAGTAAGTTCTCTCCAACCGCACCAGCTCACACAGCATCACTTGAACCCTGGTATGTGCACTCTAATCAGGAAGATAATCATTATGTGAAAGGTAAAGACATTCATTGAAATTTTATTCTGCTGATGCATTTCTCTTTTTTTATGGAGATTTTGGAAAGGGCTGTACAACCGTTTTGACCATGGGATGCATCCTCGGCAGTCCGTAGAGGATTATCTACGGGCCATCCAGGAGGAGACACAGCAGCTGGAGGAGCAGCTTTCTTCACACACACAGGTAGGACAGGGCTATGCTGATCTGCCACAAGCTTAAAGCCATTTAAAAAAGGCCATAGGTGTAACAGAAATTGCTGAAAACCTGATGCTGGCTATAATAAAACAATGTTTTGGAGCTTGCTATGTAGCAGCAGAGTAGTCAGAATTCCCATGTTGATTCCTGTGGTCCTACAAACTGTGGTATGCATGTGCAAAGTAATGAAAGAAGGAGGACTTGTCTGATCACATTTTTTCTTTTACACTGACATATCTTTTGTTTACCTGAGAAGGAGATAACATCAGCGTGACCCGTGGGAGGAAGACAAACTAGCTGAGGTGGCGTGATGCTCAAAGGTCACTGGTTACTTTGGCAACCAGTGACCTAAACTTCGCTGCATGTCACATTCACCCCAACATGGCAGTTATATTCCCTCTTCCAGCAGGATAATGCAGCTCAGCAAATTCCCCAGACCTTCCCAAATTCTCCAGTATGTGCAGCATGCTGAAAAAAACGTAATTCCTTGTGAGTAAATTTAACAACCTGTGCACAAAGAAGCCATCACGCGTGCGAGGATATACTAAAAACTGGCACAGGATTACTTTAAAGCTGAAGAAATCTTTCAAATCGGATATTCTAGGAAAAGTTTTGGAGCCTTTTTATAACTTCTGACATAAATATTATTCCATGCTAATGTGATGCCAAAGGTTCTGGAGCCTGTCTCTGGATGGGTCGCAACTGTTTTGACAGCACGGGGGAGGGGCTGCACTATATTAGGGAGGTGATTTTAATATTGTGGCTGATCACCGTGCATTCATACTACAAGTCAAAGGAAAAAAAGAAAATTCCACCTGGATGTTTTTGTGATTATAGAAAATGACTGTTGTCTTCATTTCTTACATTATCAATAGAAGATTTCTGAGCTGGAGCAGGAGCAGGAGTGCAGTGATTCCTGCAAAGCAGCCGCCTTTGATAAGAGCCCCACGGTTTGGGCTCCTGGTAACAACCTCGGTCTAGCCAACACTCCTCAGGACTACACCGGCGGCTTCATCACCGGCAGCCCCTGTCAGCCTAAAGGACCAGACAGCATCCTCCTGCCAAAGAGCACGAACCAAATATCTGACGCCAGCTTCTCCAACGGCAGCGACCAGGAGTCTGGGATCGCGGACCTGAGCTGCCGTTCACCTCTCAGCGAGGACAGCACCAGGGATCCGGACTCCGATGAGGCAGCCTACTCGGCTGCCTGAGGACGTGTAGCATTGGCTGGGAGGCGCAATGCTAGCCAGACGTCACCTGAGCGACACTGAACAAACACTACCATTACGTTGATCGTGTGACCCGACTATTGGCCAATTTCAGTGCGGGTTTTATTGGGGTTGCACGATTTGCTTACACTTTTGTTTGCATGCATGGTGGACTTTCCATGTTCCTGCATTCCTTCGTGTTCATAGTTGTTTCCTGTAGCAGACTGCATTTAACCTTGTCTCAGTTAAAGAGTCCAAAGAAAGCTTACATTTTTGGACATTTTAATCCATATTCAACAGAAAGTAGGAGCAAGACTGACTCTCTGCAGTTTACTGTATTTCTAATGATAAGCCATGTAAGTGCTTCTATTCAGTAGATATTTGGCTTTACAATGTAAACACCTTAACAGTGTAAAATGACATGACGTGTGCTCTGAACATAGGCCAGTAATACATGGTATTAGTTAACATTTAATGCTGAAAGAGTGGCAGTGATTCTGATATGCCCAAATGTAGCAGCACTTCAACCCCAAAGGACTATATTTATGACTGAGGTGAACTCACTCTGCAGGCCACAGTGACCTCAGCTGGGGCTGGGAGTCATTACACTCTAATAACCAGCGGTCAGTGGTTTGTTTTCAGCACCTTGCGGTCCACTCCTGAATATTTCAGCATATTATAGGATTTCACGGGGTTTTACTGCCAAGGGACGTAAAAGGAAGCTTTTGAAAAGACAAAGTGATTTAATAAACGTCTGTGCAGCGTGTTTCGACATCAGTGCATGACTGAACTACCGGACTGAACACACAAACATGGTGCTGCTTAGGGCAGCAGATGACCAACAGAGACTCCTTTAGTGTTTGTGTTATCTCAGCTGTCCAACTGGCAGTAAAGCTGCTTGCTATAGTAGTGCAGTACCCATTATTATTTTGGTGAACTCCTGCTAAAGAACAGTGCAAAGATTACTGGGCAAAGCATGTGAAAATATTTTTGTACTATAACCTATTTTTGTCTCCTCTGACCTCGCTTTAAATGTTTGTTTTGTTGTTGTTTTTTCACTGTCTAAAATGTCTGAGTCATACCAAATTCTGTCCTTGTATTAAAAAAAATACCAGAAAAAAGCCTTAAAGCGTTCTGATGCTGCTCTCATTTGTTCAGTTGGATCACGATAAGTTTGCAAAAGTGCTCGAAAGGCAATCTTATGTAAATTTAAGTCAGTTTTCTGCCATATACTTACTTTTTTCTTGTTTTATTTAAGTGGGAATAGAGTCAGATTACAATATCACATTCAGAAATGGAGAACAGTGTAAGTAAACTCAGCCACTGCACAAAATGAGAGTCTTTGCTAAAGTGTGCTGTTATTGTGCCATTTGTGTATTCAGGTCACCCGTTCTCCTGATCTAATTTTGTTTCTCTAGTCAGATACTCGAGCAGCTGCCTCATAAATGCACAGTCTGACATTATTTACACAAAGCAGTAAGGCTCAAATCCTTCATCTGAAAACAATTTATTTGATATTTGGACTTAATCACCATAAAACAGATTTGCATTACATCATCAGGTAGGTAAAGATAAGAGATAAGATAAGATAAGCTTTATTAGTCCCACACGTGGGAAATTTGTTTTGTCAGTAAATGGCAGCAAAGACTGCCCCTCATTTTAGGGATGAATGATGAAGACTTCAATGTCCTTGTTGTTGCTGCACAGCTGTGCTGGCGGGGAGCCAGACCCCAAAGCGCTGCCACCACCAGCAGTCCTGCTCCATGGCTCATTCAGCTGTTTTATTATGGGTGTGAGTTTTTGGTTTATCATTGTAGTCTTTACAAAATGTACAGATTAAACCAAACCTCTACTAAAAACTGAACAGACAGTTGGCTAAGTAAGTAAAGTAAGTCAAATTTTATTTATATAGCACCTTTCAAGACAAAGATCACAAAGTGCTTCACAAAAAATACCGGGGCATTTAAAAAAACAGACAAAAAGTTAACCCAACACAATTCCAAAAACATGAGTTTTTAGTTGTTGTTTTTTTTTTAAACAACAACAACTCCTGAAGACAGGAGGTAAAGACTGCGGTTGACTGTTGTTGAGGAGATCCTACTGCTGGAAAAACTGAAACTACAGACTGAGCATGAAAAGAGCACGTTTTAAAAGACTGGGACAAATGGTTGACATATAAAGTGAAGGAAGGACATAAGTAATTTTAATTACTAAAAGAGACAGATTTGGTTCACACTGCAGGCTTAGGACTGTTTATATGTTTATGTATCTATTTTTTAGTCTTAGATAGCTTCCAGTTTTGTTCTGGCGTTTTCCTAATTATCATTATCTTTTTATGCTTAAACAAAGCAAAACAAATTCAATTCAATTTTATTTATATAGCGCCAAATCACAACAAAAGTCTCCTCAAGGCGCTTCATAGATACAGAGAAAAACCCAACAATCATATGACCCCCTATGAGCAAGCACTTTGGCGACAGTGGGAAGGAAAAACTCCCTTTTAACAGGAAGAAACCTCCGGCAGAACCAGGCTCAGGGAGGGGCGGGGCCATCTGCTGCGACCGGTTGGGGTGAGAGAAGGAAGACAGGATAAAGACATGCTGTGGAAGAGAGACAGAGGTTAATAACAGATATGATTCAATGCAGAGAAGTCTATTAACACATAGTGAGTGAGAAAGGTGACTGGAAAGGAAAAACTCAATGCATCATGGGAATCCCCCGGCAGCCTACGTCTATTACAGCATCACTAAGGGAGGATTCAGGGTCACCTGGTCCAGCCCTAACTATATGCTTTAGCAAAAAGGAAAGTTTTAAGCCTAATCTTGAAAGTAGAGATAGTGTCTGTCTCCCGAATCCAAACTGGAATCTGGTTCCACAGAAGAGGGGCCTGAAAACTGAAGGCTCTCCCTCCCATTCTACTTTTAAATACTCTAGGAACAACAAGTAGGTCTGCAGAGCGAGAGTGAAGTGCTCTAATAGGGTGATATGGTACTACAAGGTCATTAAGATAAGATGGGGCCTGATTATTTAAGACCTTGTATGTGAGGAGCTGGACTTTGAATTCAATTCTGGATTTAACAGGAAGCCAATGAAGGGAAGCCAAAACAGGAGAAATATGCTCTCTCTTTCTAGTCCCTGTCAGCACTCTTGCTGCAGCATTTTAGATTAGCTGAAGGCTTTTCAGGGAGTTTTTAGGACTTCCTGATAATAATGAATTGCAGTAGTCCAGCCTGGAAGTAATAAATGCATGAACTAGTTTTTCAGCGTCACTCTGAGACAGGATATTTCTAACTTTAGAGATGTTGCACAAAGAAGGTTTTAAGAAATTATAATAGGAATAGTAATGCATATTTGTTTACATGATTTATAAAAGGAAAGGGAATAGTAGAGGTGGGCGGATCAATCCAAATACTGATAGTATCTATATCAGCGCTGGTGCTGGTATCAGATTAATACTAGCATGATAGGATCGAGGCTTTGTTTCTATCCCCTAAGTTCAGTATGTAGCCCACTGAATTGCATATATATTATGCAATATATAAATACTATAAATGCAATTATTTAAAAAACATGTTTATGTATATATATATATATATATATATATATATATATATATATATATATATATATGTATATACACTCAACAAAAATATAAACGCAACACCTTTGTTACTGCTCCCATTCCCCATGGGATGGACGTAGAGACCTAAAATTCATTCCAGATACACAATATAACCATCCCTCCCAAACAGTGGTCACAAATCAGTCCAAATGTGTGGTAGTGGGCACATCTGCTATATTGAGATAATCCATCCCACCTCACAGGTGTGCCACATCAGGATGCTGATCTGACATCATGAGTAGTGCACAGGTGTACCTCAGACTGCCCACAACAAAAGGCCACCCTGGAATGTGCAGTTTTGTCTCACAGCAAAATGCCACAGATGCCACAAGCAATGAGGGAGCGTGCAATTGGCATGCTGACAGCAGGAATGTCAACCAGATCTGTCGCCCGTGCATTGAATCTTCATTTCTCAACCATAAGCCGTCTCCACAGGCGTTTCAGAGAATATGGCAGCACATCCAACCGGCCTCACAACCGCAGACCTCGTGTAACCACACCAGCCCAGGACCTCCACATCCAGCAGGTTCACCTCCAAGATCGTCTGAGACCAGCCACCCAGACAGCTGCTGGAACAATTGGTTTGCACAACCAAACAATTTCTGCACAAACTGTCAGAAACCGTCTCAGGGACGCTCAACTGCATGCCCGTCGTCCTCATCGGGGTCTTGACCTGACTCCAGCTCGTCGCCGTAACAGACTTGTGTGGGCAAATGCTCACATTCGATGGCGTCTGGCACGTTGGAGAAGTGTGCGCTTCACGGATGAATCATGGTTCACATTGTTCAGGGCAGATGGCAGCTGAGAATGTCCCAGTTCTTGCATGGCCAGCATACTCACCGGACATGTCACCCATTGAGCATGTTCGGGATGTGCTTGACCGGCGTATACGACAGCGTGTACCAGTTCCCACGAATATCCAACAACCTCGCACAGCCATTGAAGTGGAGTGGACCAACATTCCACAGGCCACAATTGACAATCTGATAGACTCCATGCGACGATGTGTTGCACTGCATGAGGCAAATGGTGGTCACACCAGATACTGACCGGTTCTGGGTCCCCAGACCCCCAATAGCGCAAAAAACTGCACATTCCAGGGTGGCCTTTTGTTGTGGGCAGTCTGAGGTACACCTGTGCACTACTCATGATGTCAGATCAGCATCCTGATGTGGCACACCTGTGAGGTGGGATGGATTATCTCAATATAGCAGATGTGCCCACTACCACACATTTGGACTGATTTGTGACCACTGTTTGGGAGGGATGGTTATATTGTGTATCTGGAATGAATTTTAGGTCTCTACGTCCATCCCATGGGGAATGGGAGCAAAAACAAAAGTGTTGCGTTTATATTTTTGTTGAGTGTATATATATCAAACATGCACTATGAAAGATGTCTGAATGTTTTTGTGTTGACTGTCATGTCTGTTTTATTTATCACCTACGTCACATTTAACCAGCAGAACAGCAACAGTGCTTCAAAGACAGACATATTTACCTTCCAGGTCACCAATAAAATGCAGTTTCAACAAAAGCTGAATGGTGTTTTGAAGGTAATGGCCTTCTTTAAAAGCAAAGGTATAGAAATGGACAGTAAAAATATTGAGGGATGCCATCCTCTTCCGAGAAAAAATCAAATACCTGCCATTATCATTCGTTTTGTTAATAGAAAACAGAAAAAAGAACTGCTCAAGCAAGGAAGAAAGCTAAAAGGTACAAAGTTTATTTAAATGAACACCTAATCAAGAAAAATGCAGACATTGCAAGACAAGCAAGAATATTAAGAAAACAGAAGAAAATACAGTCAACTTGGACGTCAGACTGTAAAATATTCATTAAGTTAAATGGAACACCAGAGCAGGCTAAGGTTCTAGTCATCAAAGAGATGACTGAACTAGAAAAATATAACTGATAAATGCAAAGCAGTGCTAAATATGATGTGACCGTCCAAGTGCACAACCAACGCAGATGTCTGACAATTTTCAACTAACAACTCATATAGATATTGAAAATAAGACATTGATGTATGACAGCAACATAGATCCTGATTGTAATTTCTTTAACAATAAGACAAATGAATGCAATTATTATACAAATGAGCAACTTAAAAAGGAATTCAAGGTAGAACAGGGTATAACAATGGTTCACTTTAATAGTCAAAGCTTATATGCAAACTTTCAATCCATCAAAGACTACATAACACAGTTTGAACAGCCATTCAATGTGATAGCCATATCGGAGACCTGGATAACTCCTGGAAAAGAAGAAGACTTTAAAATAAATGGATATGAATTCCTTCATGTAGACAGGATCAACAAGAAAGGAGGTGGGGTGGCACTTTACATTGATAAAAACCTAAAGTACAAAAGAATGGGAAGAATGACAACTGTTATTGATGGAGTGATGGAATGTTTATCAGTGGAAATAAGTATAGAAAAAAGGAAAAACCTAATTGTCAGTTGTATATATAGAACACCAGGATCTAAGATTGAGATATTTAAGGATAATATGGAGGACTTATTTACAAATATAAATCAGAAAAGAATGTTTATTTGTGGGGACTTTAATATTGACTTATTGAATCCAAATCATAATAAGAGTACAGAAGAATTTATTGATTCCATGTACAGCATAGGTTTATTTCCACTGATAACAAGACCGACCAGAATAACATCTCATTGTGCAACTCTATTAGATAATATATTTACAAATATAATAGAAGGAAAGATAAAAAGTGGGCTGTTAATCAATGATATAAGTGACCATTTACCAGTCTTTGCATCGTATAATTGCCATTATAAAGTGAACAACGATGGACATAAGATTATTTACAAAAGAATAAGAACAGAGAAGACCTTAAATTGTCTTAGAAATGAACTTTTAAAGCAAGATTGGAATATTGTATATGAACAAACAGAAGTTAATAAAGCTTACGAAGGATTTTTAAGAACATTTAACACATTACTTGATAAAAACTGCCCAGTAATTGAAATCAATAGGAAACACAACTATGCAGGAAGACCATGGATGACAAAAGGACTACAAAATGCCAGCAAAAAAAAGAATACCTTATATCGAGAATTCATAAAAAAGAGAACAATAGAAACTGAAATGAAGTATAAAACTTACAAAAATAAATTAACTAATATAATGAGATCCTGTAAAAGAGAGTATTACATTAAAAGGTTAGAACACAATAAAGATAACACAAGAGATATATGGAATGTATTAAACAGAATAATCAAAAATGAATCAAGGAATAATGATTACCCTGGGTACTTTATAGAAGGGACAAGAAGTATTAATAACATGGAGGAGATAGTAAATGGCTTTAATGAATTCTTCGTAAACATAGGGCCAAAACTGGCAGAAGAAATAAAGGTTGATGGAATAGAAAGGGACACTGGTGAAAATATTGAAAGGAATAGTAGCTCAATGTTTTTAAGAGCAGTGGAAGAGAAAGAGATTTATGACATAGTTAGAGGACTTAAGAACAAAACCAGTACAGACTGGAATGATATTGATATGGTAACGGTAAAGACAGTTATTGATGGTATCGTAAAACCATTAAAATATATATTCAACTTGTCGTTTCAAAAAGGAGTTTTTCCACAAAAAATGAAAGTTGCTAAAGTTATTCCCATTTACAAAACCGGTGAAAGACATCATTTTACAAACTATAGACCAGTGTCAATACTCTCCCAGTTCTCTAAGATACTGGAAAAACTCTTCATAAAAAGATTTGACAGTTTTGTGGAAAAATATGAATTAATGACAGATAGTCAGTATGGGTTCAGAAACAACAGATCAACAGCTTTGGCACTGATAGATTTAATGGAAAAGATAACGGAATGTATGGATAATAAGAGGTATGCGCTCGGAGTTTCCTTAGATCTAAAGAAGGCGTTTGATACTGTTAATCATGAAATTCTATTAAAAAAACTGGAAAAGTACGGGTTTAGGGGAGTGGTTTTGGAATGGTTAAAAAGCTATGTAGGGAATAGGCAACAATATGTACAAATAAATGAATATAAATCTAATTTGATGGATATAGCTTGTGGAGTACCTCAAGGTTCAGTACTGGGTCCAAAAATGTTTATTATGTACTTAAATGATATCTGCAGAGTATCGGAGATTTTAAAGTTTGTAATATTTGCAGATGACACAAATATACTGTGTTCAGGTGGGGAATTGCCACAGGTTTTGGAAATGATCACACAGGAATTAACGATATTAAAGAAGTGGTTTGATATAAATAAATTATCATTGAATCTCGATAAAACCAAATTTATGTTGTTTGGAAACCAAAAGAAAAACATCGAAGTAGAAATATGTGTTGACAATGTATATTTAGAAAGAGTAAATGAAATAAAATTTTCTTGGGGTGATCATTGACCACAAGCTCTGTTGGAAGCCACACATTACTTATGTTCGGGGGAAATTGGCACGGGGCATTGCCGTCCTGGGAAAAGCAAAGCATATGTTGGATCAGAAAGCACTGCACATTTTATACTGTGCTTTACTACTGCCATATATGAGCTACTGTGTAGAGGTCTGGGGAAACACATACAAAAGTAACACACAAACAATAACTATAATACAGAAAAGGGCCATTAGATTAATAAATAATGTAGGGTACAGGGACCATACAAATGCACTCTTTGTCAAAATGCAAGCTATTAAATTCCAAGACTTGGTGAAGCTTAAAACAGCGCAAATAATGTATAAAGTCAGAAATAAATTGCTTCCCAAAGAAATCTGTAAATTGTTCATAGAAAGAGAAGGTGGGTATAACTTAAGAGGGAAATGGAATTTAAAAATACAAAGTGCTAGAACAACTTTAAGAACTATGTCTATCTCAATTGCAGGAGTTAAATTATGGAACAGTCTAACAGAAGAAATAAAAGACAGTCAAAACATAAAACAGTTTAAAGTAAAATATAAAAACCTAATTTTAAATAAGTATAAGAATGAAGAAAACGGGGTTAACCCAGGATGGTAATGTTGCTGGTAATGGTGTTGCGGTTCTTTTTTGGTTGTTTTTTTGTTTTTTTGTTTTGTTTTGGTTTGTTGTTTTTCCATAACTTGTGTATCTGCAAATATACACATTCTGTATTTTTCATATGAAAGAAACTATACTGTGGTGGGGCTTGCTAATTTCTTGTTTTTGATTTATGTATGTTATGTTTTGTTTTACTTCATATGTTTATATGTTTCATATGTTGTTTGTTTAATTTAAGACAAAAAAAAAATTAAATGAATGAGAGGTAAAACTTGAGGGGGTAGGGACAAATAAGTAAATACTTCAGCCTACTCCTTTTCAAACAAATAATGGAATGATATTTTGTAATGATTGTGAAGGCACATGTTTGAAATGTTTGAAATAAAAATGAACTGAACTGAACTGAACTGAACTGTTTTGTTAACTAATTATTGTGACGATTTAGTGACCATTAAAATGTGTTCAAAATTTGCAAACTGATGATAATTCATTTTCTAAATCATGACACACTGCTCTACCGTCCATAAGCTGCTGGTATAGATTCAAATTAATGTAATACGGAGCCTGTATTTACTTGGTTTCGGATCAATAAAAAAACTTGGAGTATTCCACGAGACTAGAACTTAGTTGGTTAAGGTTAAGGTTAAAGTATTCTTAAATGTATGAATGTGATTGGATTAGGAGAATAAAATGCTGCAATATATTTGTCACAATCATAACCAAATTAGTTTTGATTGTGATTTTTTAACTTTCTTTTGTGGTAGAAACCGAACTTTCTTCTAATCATTTTCTAGAATAAACGTTGCTGCTGGGTTGGTCTTTTTTTGGTGTTCATACTTTGCTGACAAAAGTAAATAATAATATTAATAACAACAACATTATTATTGTTGTTGTTGTTGTTGTGTTTTTATTTACTGAAATGACTTTTATTCATGTATTCATTTTCATTATACTGACTGGAGCACTAGTGCATATCTAATATAGTAAAAAAAAAAATTAGTACAGTTTTCAAGGGCTCTGTGCTTAAGCTATACTTACACACGTATATACGCGTATGACGTTGCTGTGTTACGTGATGACGTCCAGTTGTAGGCTCAGCTATGATGGCAGCCGTAGGTTGACATCAATACGATACTGAATATAAAGTATTTAAAAGTTAGCGGAAACTCCCCCGACACTATAACGTGGAACAAACTAACAGTTTTCTGATAGTACACGCTTAAAACACACACCCGCCCGGTTTGGGGAACGGTAAGTTAACGAAGCTACGTTCACCTTTGCTGTATCAAAGTGGCGCCGAGTGTGTGTCTGTGTGTGCGTGCTTGCACCAGTCTCTTTCATGTTCTGCACACAGTCTCAGTTATCTGTGAGCTAGCTGTCCACTTGCAGGAGCTGCTTTGTCTCATTACAGAGCTCCTATTCCTCCTGCCCGTGTTAACTAATGCTAGCTCTGCAGCCTGCTAACTGTTGCAGGTAACCTAGCTAGCCGAAGTGCTGCCGAAAACCCGAGCTAATGCGAAGAGCAGTCGGCTAAGCCCGTCCTGCTCATCATGAGGAGATAGCTGCTCCTCCCACTGTAACAACAGTTAGCATACATTATACTAGAATAGAAACACTAACTGCGAGTAAAGTTAGCTTCCCCAGTGTACCACAAGCAGGCTAAAGTTATTTCCTGTGCCCAATATAGAAGCCTCATTTGTTTTCAGTCAAGTGCTGTGTCAGGAATCCTTCTGTGCCTTTGGTTTAGGTGTTAAAGTGCACTTGTTCAGCCCCCTTTAATGTAATATGCTGACCTATGACAGTACACTTATGCACCACGTTGCAGATGTTGTGTTTATATTCAAGTACAATTCTTTGTCTCCTTGCATGGTGAAGTGGCACTATGCCCGCAGCTACTGTGGATCACAGCCAAAGAATATGTGAGGTTTGGGCCAACAACCTGGAGGAGGAGCTGAAGAGGATACGACATGTCATTCGAAAGTACAACTACATTGCTATGGTGAGTGGTGCCACAGTCGCGGCGCCTCTCCGTGCCCACATTTCCGTTGTTCATCGTGACTCGTCTGCTTGCAGGACACGGAGTTTCCAGGTGTTGTAGCCAGACCGATCGGAGAGTTCAGAAGCAACGCTGACTATCAGTACCAATTGCTGCGCTGCAATGTGGATTTGCTCAAGATAATACAGCTGGGCCTCACATTTATGAACGAGCAGGGGGACTACCCACCCGGGACGTCAACGTGGCAGTTCAATTTTAAGTTTAACCTCACGTAAGATTGCAATCCGGTCTGTCTGTCTGTTGTATTCCTGCTGGAGCCCCATAGATGGATTGATCAGCTGATAACGGCCCATCAGTGCGTGCAAATAGTAAATCCTTTCTTGACTTTTTTTTTAAACTACATGTTATACATACGAAGATGCTCCATTGTTTACAGTACTCCTGGCTCGTTCTTAAGTATAATAAACAGACAGCGTTCACTGCTGCTGGAAAGACAGAGATGCTGTCTTGCTTGTGAAATACTGTAACTGCACACACTACTGGGGTTTTGACTCCCTAAAAACCAGCAATACAAAGTTCCCCCAAAATCCTTCTACTGATCAGACTTTATTTTTCTCGTATTCAATTTAGATGTGTCCAGATTTGCAGTTAACTCTGCAGTGTGGACATGCTGTTGCTGTCTGCCTTCTGACAGTAAGAAAACCGTGCCATGCCTTTACTCACTACTGTAGTGTGGCACTGTATCCATCTGTCAATACAAAATGTTGAGAGATTTATCTGATGGGCTTGATCCGCTTTGTGTGAATGCATTTGACAAAGGACTTGGATGTAAAATAAGTTTGTTTCTTTCTGTGTAAAAGTCTCCACTCCAGCTTTAACGGGACATGAATCGTTTCTACATGCAGGCCCGACTGTAAATATTTGGACAGCTTTTGGTCTACGCACTGTTTCAATATGACACTAAGTTTGAAATAAAACAATTAATACTACACTACACTGCCAAGTCTCAGCTTTAATTTTGAGTATTGCATTAAAACTAGAGAGAGAAGTGTGTGAGACAGGGGCCCAGAGTTTTGGTGCTCAAAAGTTATTCAAATACACACAAAATCATTGTGTTTGCAGTTTTGTAAGCGACTGCTTTGAGTTTTTGACTTAAAGACAGTTGCAGATGCTTTGTAACCTCCCTGCTGATGATCTCCCAGTCCTCAACTGCTCACGTACAGCTCTTTGCTGCTTGTGTCAGCTACCGCCACCTTTTGGAATGGCGCTCAATCAGAGGGCTGACTCGGCCAGTCGAGAATTTTCCTTCTTTTTACTCTTGTAAGCCTTTTGGTTTTATGTAGAGGATTGTAGTCCTGCTGAATAATGAAACATCCAACAGGTTCTGATGCAATTGGCTGAATGTAAGCACAACTCTGCATTCAACGTATGGCTTCTGCCAGCAGTGAAATCATCAACACCAGTGAGCCAGGGCGTTTGGCAGGGTTACGTGCACGAATCCTAACAGAAGCCCTTCGATGTTAGATGATGATGTGGCATTTTATGTTCCAAGCTTTTCCCTTCCTAGAGATGTTTAATCATTTTAATAGAGGTAAATTTTGGTTTGATCAAACAGAACGTGGTTCCAAAACACTACTTTATTTCTTTTTGTACATTTTTTGCAAACTGCAGCCTGTCAGTGGTGAGAGCTCTGAAGTCATGGACAGGGAGTCGTTTCTTGAAGGAAAAACATGTACACTGCATCCTGAAGTGCATTCATAGTTTGTTGCTACCATCTATATATTTTTTCTGCGGATCCACAAAAGACCCAACCAGCTGATTTTGGCAATCAACGTTTTCTTTTAGTTTTAGTTTTTATTTGAACAGAGGATATTCTTCTAGTACATTTCTGTTTAGTTTTGTGGCTTTCTTTTTCTTCACTGTTTGCAGTTTAGGTGCAGTGTGTTAAAGGGTTTGATCTCCCTTACATTTTTGTAATATTCATCTAAACCTACTCAAATGAATCCTGAGACTTGGCATTTTAATTTATTACACATTTTTTTTTGTCCCCCAGAAAAAAGCTGTCCAAATTAAACATGAGTTGATCGTCTAATGTTGTAAAATTTCGTACGGCCAGTTTATTTGTCATTCAAGAGCAACATTATAATCCCTAAACTTAAACTGATTACTGACCTGTTACCTAGTTGACTTTGTTGTTTGTGACTTTCTTCCCCTTTAGAGAAGATATGTATGCACAGGACTCCATTGAGCTCCTGACCACTTCAGGGATTCAGTTCAAGAAGCACGAGGACGAAGGCATTGAGACGCTTTACTTTGCAGAGTTGCTGATGACATCAGGTGTGGTGCTCTGCGACGGAGTCAAGTGGCTGTCTTTTCACAGGTATTCTGCTCTGACTTAATCTTCGCAGTGTCATTAGTAACACTTGTGTTTACCTGCTGCTTCACATCCAGAAACTGGCTTATAGCTATTTTATACACACATGGCAGCAAAGGCAGATTTCCACAATTTTTTACTCTTTAATAACAAAGCACTTATTAGAAACACAGCGTTTTACCTTTGGTACACTATCACCGAGTTTGAATATTATATATTACCTTTGTAAAAGCTCTTCAAATATGAGTGTTTGAACCAAATTACATGTCTGCTGAGCTGTTCAGACATGCTGTTTAGTTTCAATTTGAAATTATATTTAACCTGTCAAATAGTTTTGTCTTGTCTCGTCTTTTTAATAAGAAATGTTACAGAGCACCAAGATTATTTAGCCACAAACGTGTTAACACCAAAAACACAGCACTGTGCCGTCTTTTTTTGCATGTTGCTTCCAAGCAGCCAGACTTGCTGTCAGGCTTTCTAAAGCTCCTTCAAACTTTTCCTCTGAACACTGACGACTTTTTCACTGATTTTTTTCAAGTGTTTGTACCTGAAAATATTCAGAGGAATGTTTTTTTTTCCTGTTTGTTTGTGAAGCCATTTAGCACTGACCTCTGAATCGTCCTAGCATTAAATGCACCTAACTCAAGAGATGAACCAGTGTTGTAGCCACATCTAACACACTACTTTGCAAAGAACTGGTTTTAACTACTAACTTAACTACTTTGTTACTAGCAGATTTTCACAAAAACACATCATTTGTTCTCATTTTTATGTATGAAAAAATACCAAAGAGAAAAAAAATGGGACAAAAAAACCAAAGATTGGGTTTGAAGGTCACTGATGTCACTTTTATTCTCGTCTAGTTTTCTCAGTTGCCACAATGGAATTTATAACTACAGTGTATTTTTATTTCAGTGTTTCTTTGATATGAAACTCTTAGTTATCTTTGTTTCCTTGGAGACTGAAAGTGATATAGTATTTGACACCAGCTGCTGTGCTCCTAAGCAACTTTGTTAAAGTGTGTGCTGTGTGTGTTTTACAGTGGCTATGACTTTGGATACCTGATTAAGATTCTGTCCAACGCTAACCTTCCTGAGGAGGAGGTGGACTTCTTTGAGATTCTTCGCCTGTACTTCCCAGTCATTTACGATGTCAAGTACCTCATGAAGAGCTGTAAAAACCTGAAGGTGCTTCTATAAATATTCCAGCAGCATGCACGCAGCATCTCCTGCTTTATTAATTTAATCACCTTGATTTCTGATGCAATCCCTCAGGTTTTACTTTGACTGCATGCACTGATCTCAAGTGTGTTGCTTTCAGGGTGGGCTTCAGGAAGTAGCTGAGCAACTAGAGCTGGAGAGGATTGGACCACAACATCAGGCTGGTTCGGACTCTTTGCTCACAGGCATGGCTTTCTTCAAGATGAGAGAGGTACGTACCCCGTGTTCGAGAGTGGAGAGGATCAGAATAAGGACCCAGTTTATAATACAGGTTAACACGTTATCAACCCAAAACTCAGACGTGTTTAATACATGTAATCAGTTTAAAAACTTCAGTCTCTGAGAAAGGCTGAGAGTATGGTCAACATGAACATAGAGCTGGGGACACTGTAAAAATGGCTTCAAGTCCTAAACCGTTAATGGAGTACTTTTGTAAAACTCTGTGATTTAAAGTCTGCACTTCACTCACATCCTGATTGTTTGACGACTGATCTGACCATAAACTCAACAGTAAAGTGTTTAATGTCATAAATAATATTCAATTCAATTCAATTAATACAGTACCAAATCACAACCACTGTCACCTCAATAATACATACAGAGAAAAACCCAACAATAATATGACCCCCTATGAACAAGCACCTTGGTGACCATGGGAAGGAAAAACTCCTTTTTAACAGGAAGAAACCTCCAGCAGAAGCAGACTCAGGGAGTGGCGGGGCCATCTGCTGTGATTGGTTGGAGTAAGTGAAGGAAAACAGGATAAAGACATGCTGTGGACGAGAGCCAGAGATTAATAACAGATATGATTCAGTGCAGAGAAGTCTATTAACACATAGTGAGTGAGAAAGGTGACTGAAGAAGAAATACTGAATGCATCATGGGAATCCCTCCGCCTATTACAGCATCACTAAGGGAGGATTCAGGGTCACCTGGTCCAGCCCGAACTATATGTTTTAGCAAAAAGGAAAGTTTGAAGCCTAATCTTAAAAGTAGAGATAGTGTCTGTTTCCCGAATCCAACCTGGAAGCTGGTTCCACAGAAGAGGGGCCTGAAAACTGAAGGCTCTCCCTCTCATTCTACTTTTAAATACTCTAGGAACAACAAGTAGGCCTGCAGAGCGAGAGTGAAGGGCTGTAATAGGGTGATATGGTACTACAAGGTCATTAAGATAAGATGGGGCCTGATTATTTAAGCCGTTGTATGTGAGGAGCCGGACTTTGAATGTAATTCTGGATTGAAGTAAGCAGTAGGCTGGTTTTCCCATAGCAACCAGAAAAGTCCCCACCGTGCTGGCCAAACCTAATAATACAGGTTTATTGCGCTTTGATAGAGGTGGGCAGATCGATTCAAATATCGCAAGTATCGATACTAACGCTGGTACTTGTATTGGATCGATACCAGCATGAAAGAATTGATACTTCACTTTGTTTTTCTTCTCTAGGTTCAGTGCGTTACTCCCAATCATCAGAAAGTAGACATGGCAGTGCAAACAGCGCTTCTTTCACACAGGCTCCACCCCCTCCTCCCTGCTCTGCTGTGTTTAGTTGTTCTGAAGTCATGTGACTTGAATGCTTGAGGAAGCATAGTGTTGACCTTGAATGAAAGCATTACAAACAGTAATGTGTGTTGGAAGGTTTGTTTTATTGTCTTAAATAATTATTCTGGAAAGTTATACCACTATGATATCAATATCACCAATACCAATAACTGATATCGGTAATTTTGGCCCTTTATTTACTTGGTACACTTTGACGTGATCTTTTTTTCACACTTTGTGTGTTATCCTAACCACTAATCGATTGTATTATTGTGTGGGTTTTTTTGTAATCCTTCCCATAGATGTTCTTTGAGGATCATATCGACGATGCAAAGTACTGTGGTCACTTGTACGGGCTCGGCTCAGGCTCCGCCTATGTCCAGAACGGAACCGGAAACGCCTATGAAGAAGAGGCTAACAAGCAGCAGTCGTGACATCGCTCCGAAACTCTTCCCATCCTGCACTTCACACCCAAAATCAGTGCGGCTCTGACGCCAAGCTCCCGAGTGACAATAATGATGGAAGAAGAAAATAACCTACACGTGCATCGTTTAGCAAGCTGTTTCTCAAGTTTCTCATAGGCTCTGCTCACTTTAGACCAATGAATATGATGGTCCAAAAAAAAAGAATCACCGCTGTCCTCACACATGCAAACAACTGCATGTTTGAGTTTAGTCTTTTATTCCTAAGAGGCAGCGTAGACGGCGTGTGGTCGGTTCAGTTCAATTTAACATGCTTAAAAAGGTGGGATTTTAGTTTTCCTAAAGTGTTCTGTAGAAATGTTTTGCACTTTAAAGCTCTAACCTGATTTTATAAGGAAAGCTGAAAATGTTTCCGGTGTGTTTGTGTGTCTCTCTGGCCTCTTTGTTGCCTTCTCTATGTTCCCATTTCACATTGTGAACATGTAAAGCTGTACGATCACAACTCTCACCACGCTCAGCCTTAATAATAACTGCATTCTTATCTTTTAACTTTTTAATTTATTGGCATGGACTAGTTGCCCCCATTTCAACACTAAGTCCACACAGATTTCCTCTCTGATAGTTGGGGTGTGTTTACATGCACTTGAATCTTGAGGATTTTTCTAATCGGTCCCGTTAATGTTAAGTTTATAACGACCCGAGTAAGAGCTAAGTCCACTGTAATAAGCCTTTTAAAGCGGTGCAGACCATAAAGCAAGTGGATGCCATTTCTTTATTATCAGTTGGTCAGAATGGATGCACACTGATGTGCGTGTAAACATCATGGATACACATCACCTCAGCCAACCAACAAAAATGTGTTGGGAAGAAAAACAGAATGAAAGCTGTAGGAAGTGCCGAGGTAACCACTGAGTAACCACCAGAGAGTCAGTTTTTGTTTTAATTTATAGTTTTAGTGTTGAAATAAAAGAAGAGGAATGTTTTACTCGAAGTGACGGTGCTTTTTTAACAAGCGGGAGTTCATTTGTAGTTCTGACCTTTGAATTAGACTTTTTGTGCTTTTTGGTTCCCTTCAAGTGTTGCTTTTCCAGTTCATTCATGCCGCATAAAACTGCCGCATGTACAAAAGAAACAAAAACAAGAATAAACGCTGTTGTTGAATAGTATCCTGAACTTGCATAGGTGCGTGTTAAAGCGTAGGCTCACGGCTTATTAACCTCCGGTGACAGAAACTCGACAGCTGAAGCACTTCCCTCTTTCTGCAGTACGTCTTTCTCTCACTGTAACCGAGTCGAAGAAGAATATGCAATAAAAAAGAGGAATGTTTTTAGATGATTTTGTAAATAAAGGCTTGAAATTTTTCTACCATCGTATCTTTCAGTGGCTTCGCGTTCTTCCATTAAAGAATCGAGTGAGACCGAAGATGAGCTCATTTTATTCTTGTAAGGCATCACAACTGTACAGTACATTGCCTCTCACATCCATATAGTCTTTAAGTCATACACAGAAGAATAGAAAAATAGAGATCGAACACTGACTGTCACTATGAAGCTTTTTGTTTTGAGAAGAGCGTACATTCTTTAATTTTCAGTGACGCTTTTAATCGTTTCCAGCCTCAGAAGGTCAAAGTGAACCACACGAAGCGACCGGAGCAGATTTTTTTCTTTTCTTTTTTTTGCTCTGCAGTACATCCACAACATGTGAGATATTAAAACAATCAACAGAATCTGCAGCAGCATCGCACAAAGGCTTGTTTTTGCTGGCGGGCCCTTCATAGACAGAACAGTCGGGAAGCTTTTTGGCCAGCAGTTTGACGTCAGACTGTAGGACATATTTGGCAGGAGGGGGGACTGGGGGAGGGGCGCTGTCATACGCACAGAGCACCACCAGCTTTTCGGTGTGACGGCAACATCCTCATATATGCTATAAAGATCTAGCAGAGCCCTTATTGGAATTTAATTACTACTAACTACTCTTTTCTGTGGTGGGCGGGGGACACGTTCACTTCACAAGGTGTGTTTGCGTTGACATCCTGAGATGAGAGCATGCATCATTTCATCAACTTGCACAATACTCAACACAGCGGGTGGAGAAACCTGCCCCCAGCCCCTCAAACGACAAAAAAAGAAACAGAAAAAGAAAAATGTCTGAAGGAATGTCAGTTATATAGCACATTAACATCACTACTAATCTATACTCAGAGCAAACATTTGGCAAACTGCATCTACTCGAGCGCTACGCTGTGAGAACGACTGAAAACGAACAGACTTGCAGACTTTTGAACTGGGACGTACAAAAGCAGCTCACTTATAGTTCAAAGTGCAAAAAGTCCGCTCTTCTGTTGCTGCTCTGTGCTTGTCTGTATAGAAAAAAGAAAACGGGATAATTGGAATGCAGTTTCAAATACGGTCGACTTGTTCCAACTTTCAGGCAGCAGCAGATAATAACGATAAGAGAAGTAAATGACGATTATTATGTTTTCCTCCGGTTTGTTAGCGAAGTCAGTCTCTCATAAGCATGGTGCACTAATGGAAAACGACAAATATGATGTCACCACCACGTCACGTTCTGATAGGCACGGACACAGAGGAGGGGGCAGCATAGACCTGCGAGACAAAACAAGGAAACGTGAATTTTAAAAATATAATCCTGAATCTCATTCTGCAGGTAAGGTGTGCGTGAGCGTAAACATACTTTTCTGGTTTGTAGTGTCAAACGTGGTTACGCCTCGTTCTCTATGGTCATCCCTGGGTTACTGGCACCTGAATCAAACACACAGGTGGAACATTACTCAACATCTTGGAGTGCAGTACTGTGCAAAACTCCTGAGCTCGCACTCAGTTTTTAACATTTTAACTGGAAAATGGGAAATAGGTGCAGCAATCCATGACTGATGGTGCTCCACACACACACATATATTTCACTGCACTGCGTGTTTGGGATTTTTGCCATGCAAAAAAGAATAATAATTCCATAAATTATGACAACATCCCAAACACGACCGAGGGGAATCCAGCCCAAACCATTACAGAGCCTCCAACGTGTTTTACTGATGGCTGTCAACACAACCGTCTCTCCTGTACGGTGGCCCTGAGTGGACAAAAACAGACTGCAACTTAAGAAAACACCAGCAATAAGAAAAACGCTGCAATAAGAAAAACGCTGCAAAAGCACACAAAACACAACGGAAATAGGAAAAAAGAAATAGAAAAAACGAAAACAAATAGGAAAAAACAGATTTCCAAAAGCAAGGGAAGTGTTTTTGGGGAGACAATAACTCGACGGACCAGTTGCAGGAACCAAAATATGCTAGGTGTGTGTTAATCTGATGATTCATATAATACTGATGACGAATTTTTAGGCTAATAGTTAGGCTAACACACTTACCTCTCATCTTTTCTTTCCTCATAAAACCGATAGATCCTCCACTTCTTTTAAGTGTCTCCCAGAGCAATTCTTAGCATATTTTGGTTCCTGTAACTGGTCCGTCGAGTTATTGTCTCCCCAAAAACACTTCCCTTGCTTTTGGAAATCTGTTTTTTCCTATTTCTGTTTTCATTTTTCCCCTTTGTTTTGTGTGCTTTGCAACGTGTTTCTTATTGCTGGTGTTTTCTTAAGTTGCAGTGTGTTTGGCCTCTCAGGGCCACCGTACTCCTGACCTCCTTCGCACATACTAACAATGTTTTGAGCCAAAATTTTCAAATTTGCATTCATCACCCCATGAGGCCTGATTTTCAGTCTGGTTCGTGTGATTTGGCATACCTCAGCCTTTGATCAATAGCTACTAAAAAAAAACCATTCCTCTGAAAATGAGTGGCTCAAGACCTTGGTACAGTGCTGCTGTTTTATCATCAAGCAGCTGCGGAGAACCCTACAGAAGGAGCATCATCTTACCCTTTCTGTCCTTGTCCGTTGCAGTTTCATTCTCTGACCAGGAGGGGGTGCTGGTGAGCAGACGACTCTGGCTTTCTCTGAGTGGTTTGGAGGGGAACTGACGGCCCTCTGCTGCACTAAGATTACACAAACAGAACCGGGGGTGAAAATCAATGCAAAATGTTCCTGTAATCTAAACCTGGAGACCCATCACTGATAATGGAGCTGCTAACAGGTGATCTATTTTCTTGCATAATTAAATCTGCACAATTGATAAAACCCCTATAGGCTAATATGCAGCTGTGCAGACTCTGTTTCTGTAAAGTACTCGAGTTCACATATTAATTGGATGGTGTTATTTTTTACTCACCTCTTGTTGGCTGGGTTGGAGCCAGTTGGTGAGGAGGGCTGCTCCGGATCCAGATTCACCAGGCAGGTTGGGAACGAACAGCCATCGCCTAAACTGTAAGGCCACCAGACAAGAAGAAGCACAGTTGTCATGATCCAATTACTGCAGATTGTAAGTGTTCTATGTTATGGATGCATATTTAAGTTTAAGCAGATTCTGTTAAAGCAAACCTGTGTATGTTTTTACTGAATATGAGTCCCTTGAAATTATAGGATTAAAAAAAGCTAAACATTAAAGCATGTATGGATAATCAAGGCAGGAAAACGACTCTGCAAAGTTAGTTATGCAATGCAGTGTTGTTAGGTAACACTAGCCACCAAAAACTGCTATTCATACCAACCGCTGTGAAATGCTAAAAGCTGCAGTTCCTCTAGTGGCCACTTGAGCCCGCCACCAACATTCCGTCAAACCCCATCGACTACAGTGTTAAAAAAATCCAACTTTACAGCACAAATAAGCACGGTTACAGCTTTTCTCTTTAAAACATCAGATATTTACATTTAAATAACAGCATAGCTTGGCGTGTAGTTAATTGTAACGTGACATCCAGGAAGTCCATGTTCCATTTTTATCGCAGGTCAGATTCTTGTTACTTTGCAGTTCATATAGCTGTCACTGCCAAATTGCTGTATAGTCACAAAATAATATTTAAGCTGCAAAACTGGAGCATCAGCATCAACTCACAGCGGTGATGTTGCTGTTTCCTGAGATCTAATGCTCTGCTGCTGTCTCTTCTGGGACTTTCTGTCTCTTTTGAACCATTTTGTTTCAAACTAAGTGGCGATGCTCAGCAATCCCTGAGCTCACTGCTGACTTCATTCATTCACGGCTGCTTTGACAACGTTGTGTTTAAATATGCTAAAATAATTCCCTAAACTGCTTCTTTTTTTTACAACATTGCCTGAAGGACATGATTATGAAGAAGATAAATGTGAATTCCCCACATGACTGTAAGTGTAAATGTTTATGCCGGCATTATTCAGAGCTGGTTTTGATCTAATAATATAACATTCTGAATAGGCTGTTTGTATGACTTTACTTAAGATACCAGGGGGAAAAAAAACATAAAAGAATGCTCTGATATCATGCTTGGACATTTTTCAGTCACATATTAGCCTCTCAGCAGGTGTGGGATGATTATAATTCTACTGATCACATTATTGTATCCTGAAGCAGCTCCTCGAGTCTCTGACCTGATTGCTCTTCAGGCTAGACTGAAATTTTAGTGGTCATCGGGGTTTATAAACTGTAAAATAACCCTCTGTAGGCTGGTGTTAATCATTTATGACTGGTTCAAATGCTTTGTCTGGTATTTGAGAAGTGGTTTTCAAGCTGCTTTTGATGAGCTCACCTGGAGAAGACAGGGATTGGCCAGTATTTGACTTCATCGCCAAACACCTGGCGGAAGTTCTTGCTGAAGCCCAGACTGAAGCCGTTCTTATCTGTGCCGTGACGAAACACAGGAGAACGCACTGCCTCTGTAACAGCAGATGAGGAGAAGAAGAAGAAGAATTAGAAACACAGCACTCCCTCCTCAGCCTCTGCACAATCTGCTAATTTTAAACTGGAGCTCGATCAAACAGCGGATCATCGCGGGACCCGCTCAGGCTGAACTGTGGCATCGAGAAAACAACTCTGAATCAAAGTGTCTTTGTTGTGCAGGAAAAACTAGATCTCAGGCTGTTTCGCCAGGTGTGACTTCTCCCTCTGAACACCGTATCAGTGTCTCTTACTAAGCTGCTTACTGCTCCCAGCCTTGTGTCTTTGCATTACACTGTAACATACTCCTCTGGATAATCCACTCTCCTCCACGCACAGGGACAAAGTGTGCCACTGTGCACGCATAATGGGAAACTCCTCTGTCTGACAGCAGCCCAAAGAGGCTCATCAAGGCAGTGTGCTGATGAGAATGGTGACAGATGGAGAAAGGGGGGAAAAAGGCATACAGCATCCTTCATCATTAGTGCAAAGATGATGCTGTGCAAACAGAGGAGGCAGATTCCTAGAAAACAGAGCGCTGGTGTCCAGCTGAGGCTTTGCAAACACTGCGTCAAAACTCAAAACACACAGACGCACGCATGCGGGCGCGGAGGACGCTACCTACCGAGAGTGGATCTGTTCTTGCAGACGAGCCAGCAGTGATAGATGAAAAGCGAAGCCAGGCTCACGGAAAACATGGAGGCCGAGAAGAAGAGGAAGAGGATGTGGAACTTTGCCTGAGTGTCTGGGAGGCCGTTCTGAGAAGGGAAAAACACACACACACACTTTAACAGAGCTACACCGGCACAAAGCTGACACAAGAATAAACTAAATCTCATCAGCGGGTTTTCTCTAACTGGAGAGACTTCAACTAGCTGTTTTAAGGGAAGCAGTCTCTAATTTAGTAGCTGGTTGGTTCATACCAGGTATTCTTTTAGGCGGAAATGTGCTCTACCTCCAGCCTTGTGAAAAAGGGTAAAACATAAATATTCATCTGTGATTAAACAAGTTGTTTAAAAACAACAACAGCAACAACAACAACAACAACAACACATTCACGCACGGACATATTACACCATGATCGCTTCGTACTTACAGTCCAAAACTTGATGAAGTACTGAAGATCCGTAGCAGTTATAAAAAGGCAGTAGAGTAGCGAGTACAACAAAAACAGCATGAAAAACTTGTAGTTGGCGAATCCCACACAGTTGTTCACCCTGCAAAATAACGAATGGATGAAAGGACGCAGGCTGCTGATGGAAACGATTGTATGCACACTTCAATATTCCTGAGACAATTCGGACACCCTTTACATCGCTGTGCAGAGCAGCAGGGATGGGCTAGGGGGAGGGACCTTTTTTAATGTTAGCTAATGAAACTAAACCGACAGAAAGCAGCTGTTACATTTGTGTCTATTATTTCAGCTTTTTAAAGGGGTTTTTATAATAAAAACGCATAGCTCAGTCAACAAAAGGGGAAGATACAGTCTGCCAGGCAGCAAAGTGACAGAAATGTAGTGTTTCTATCAGGTGTTTGTGAATTTGTTTGTATTTTTTAGCTGGAAAAATCATCAACCAGCAATTAGTCCTTTTAACCAATCAGAGGCCAGCACAGGTGTGTGTGGTTTCACTCCCAAATAAAACCAGCTAATTAAATAAATAACTAGAAATCTCAGATTTTATTGCTTCATGTCCCAGTATAAACTATATACACAGTTCCTACTGATTCTCCTGTTTTTCCCCTGAACACCAGATATGGTGCATTATTCACAAGAGAGCCAACAAGCTGATCGTGTTTACCAAAAATTAGACACACTAGGATCGGATTTGTCTTGTCTCCCTCTGCTGCCAGAACCAGCTGGTAGCTTAGAGTATCAAATCAAGCTGTTTGTGCATCTACGTCAGGGGTGGGAAACTTTTTCTGTTTTTCCAGAAGGCTTTACTGACTTAGATAAAAATGAAAGCTGGAACACCGAATCGAAATTTGCTCAGAGGTGATGATGAAATTATTGGAAGCAGAAATGAAAATTCCACCAAAAAATTAGTCTATATTTTTTTCCACTAGCCTGATATGCAACACTTCCATTATGAAACTGTTAAGGGCAGAGTGGGCTGGGCTGTGTGGTCTAAACGAGGCCTGTTTGCTAGTTATCTTGAATGCTCTGGCAATGTGGTGCAATCTCAGTATGATGGATTGCAGTGAAACTCTATTGCTGTGGGGCTTTACTGAAAGGGAATTTATATCGCTAAAGAGCATAAGTGCACGTGAGTACAGCGGTGCACTAATGCAGTGTCAATAATCCAATACTGTGTGTTAAATAAAAGACAGTCACTCCATACCAGGGGCAGTGGTGATCCATCTTCAGGATGCATCTGTAACACAGCAGGGTGAGACGTCAGTGAAACTGTGAGTAACTCTCTGTGCACCTGCGTGCGGCGAATAGTGCGGTCTGTTCTCTAAAGGTGCATGAGCGAGGAGCCGTACTTATCACAGACTGAACAGTGGTGACATCGATCAGGCTTCAGCAGCTGGCAGCGGTCACAGAAACGGATTGCTGAGGAGACACAGCCAATTCAATCACACAGCCGTCAGCAGCAGTACCAGCAGCCTCTCCTAACTCCTGACCACAGACTAACAAGGTGACAGGCGCTGAAATGAGCTCTGAGAGCTGCGCGTCAGTCTAGACTATTCCAGCTGTTCTGCCTCAGCGGCACCGCGTGCCGTTACTGTACCTCCGGAGTTGGTGCGGGTGTAGATGGGCAGATCCTTGGCTATCCTCCTCAGGATTTCCTGCTGAGACTCTCCCCGATCTTCACGCTCCAGCAGCTCCTTGTCAGAGTGGGACAGGTGAAACTATGGAGGGCAGAGCACGGAGGGAAAGGCAAACAACACCTGTGATTTATCAGCAGACCAATCTCCCATCACTGCTGTTCACCGCCCCTTTGCATTTGTTAAAACCGATTGAATTATTCTGCCAGACAAGCCCCATGCTGTGTGAGAATCAGTAATGCGGGAATTTCTACTACTGTGAAAGCCAACTTAGCAGGGCACTTTCTTCCATTTGTTTCTGGGTTTTCTTTTGGTGTTTTTTTTGGGGTGGGGTGGGGGGCTTTCTCCAGCCCTCGCAGCCACCGGGACAATTTATAACCGAACACTGGAAACAAATAACCATAACAAACAGCACAGCACATGTAAGTCTGGACTTTTATTCCAATGATTGCTGCCTGCGTGTCTGCGGTTCGCCTCTGTGGAAATTGCAACCGTGGCTTTTCTCTTAAGATGTATGCATGCGTTCACCCCGCGGGGCTTAAGTGCTGTGGCCAGGATCAGAGCCATTAAGAGTGCAGATCCAGGCACTTCCACTGGAGAGTATTATTAGTCTAAATGCAGCATTCAATCACACGGGGAAGCGCTAAACTACAGCTTCCCTTCACACTGCGACATGCACGCTGCGTCACGGTCGGACACACTCACCTCCTTCAGGGGGTTCATGGGCTTGGTGAAGATGGTTTGCCAGTACGCCCACACAAACATGATGAAAACGACATGGTACACCAGCAAGTATACGACTGCAAGCAAAAACAAGAAAGAAGAACACCAGCGTCAATTTTCAGCGGTGCGCGTACACTCCATTGAACAAGAACGATGTTGGTGATTCAGTTTCGCCTTTTTCATTGGAAAATCGGTAGAGTATTAAAAATCAGCCTGCGGTAATTATTATTTGTTGTTGTGCCAAACACTGGGACGGTGTAAATCAAAGTGAAGGAGAAATCGGGCTCAATGAACAAGTTGTATAAACTCAGCATTGAGCCAATCATGGCTTCAGTATGCAGCTTAATTACTTTTAAGATGCCTTAAGTGTGTGCTGATGGAAATTTTATTGCAGGCACAGAATCCATTTACAGAGAGTCTCTTTGATTATTTCCTCTGCTAAAGCGAGCGCCAGGGTGGAAGTGTGCCATTGCTGTTTGTCAGCAAAAACAACTGAGCTGAATTTCATGAAACTTGGTAGGAAGCATGTGAAAGAGAGTCTGGAGGTGGAGGTATGCTCTGGAGAGAAGAAGAATGAAAATCTATAGTAGAAGCAAGACAGAATGCATCTGCGTGAATAGTGGAGGTATAACAGTGGAGATGCAAGGAGGTAGTGAAGGTGGATGAGCTTAAATGCCTGGTGTCATCCAAAGCAACAGACAATGCATAAGAGAGGTGAAGAAGAGAGTGTGGGCAGGGTGGAGCAGGTGGAGATGAGCATCAGGGGGTTTGTGACAGAAGGATAGCATCAAGAAACAAAGGGAGGGTTTACAAGATGGTAGTGAGGTTATAAATTGTAATAAACTATAAGACAGGAGGCGGACTTGGAGGTGTCAGAGTTGAGGATGCAAAGGTTTTCATTGGGAGTGACCAGAATGGACAAAAACAGCTCAGGTTGGAGATTAAAGCTAAAGAGGCAAGGCTGAGATGGTTTGAACGTGTGCAGAACAGGAAAAAGGAGGTTGAAGATGGAGCTGCCAGGCAGGAGGAAAACAGGAAGACCTCAGAGAAGGATGTAGAGAAGGAGGACATGCAGAGGGCTGGTGTGACAGAGGAGGACGCTGGAGGCGGGGTGAGATGGAGGCAGATGATCTGCTATGGAGACCCCTAAAGGGAGCGGCCGAAGAGAGACAAAGACGCAATATAATTAAAATTGAACTGAACTGAGATCAGTTTCATGTAACTGGAATTTTCCAACTATGACAATGAAGTTTACAGCGTAACAGCTTAATAGGTCTTCTGACAAAGCAATTAATTTATATTTCCATGCATTTTAACATTATTTAGCCATGTTTCTTTTTTAAAAAATAGGTGGAATCTAACCTGTCGGTGACATTAAATGCTACTAGTTATCAGGATTTATCCTCTGGAGAGTCTGAATATTTAACTCCATCCAACTTCCCTCCTTAAAAAGACTGCTGAAAACAAACCACTCCTGTCTTCATTTGGTGTCTTTGAACTTACCTCCATAAATGCACACTAAATAAAAACCTTTAAACATACAGTTTAATGACAAAACCCAATGGCACATTTCCAGCTGGAGGGCTTACCTTTGCAAAGACTAAAAGGCCACTCAGCTCAACACCTAACAGAGAACAGCTGCCTCATGGAGCTCAGGATGATAAACGCCATTATAAAGCACTTACCCTTTTCTCCTGTGTCTTCAATGGACTCTGAAGAATGGAAAGGGAAACAGTGAAAAGGCACAGTCAGACTACCAGAAACAGATTTTTCACATATGCATTTCTTCCTTAACTTGGGGATGACCCACGTGTGGGGTGGTTCTCATTGTGACTGTCAACATGCTCGGCCATCAGTCAGCGCCTGAATTGAAATCAGCAAAACGGAGAAACGGTGACTCTGTAGAGCCTCCGTCCCAACGTCGGGTCTCACACCAGTCACAAAATCAATATGCAACACGCTCCCTGTCAAACAGTTTGACTCATTGTTCCTCCATAGATGAGCATTGAGTACAGGTAGTGAAAAACAAAGGAGCATCCTGCACAGCGAGTGTGTCTGTGTCTGAGTGTGTGAATTCCCACTGAAGGGACCGGGTGAAGCTGGAGGCTGACAGGAGCACCTGGATGAGCATCCCAAAAAAACCTGCACACGGACACACACACACCTTCAGCGCTGGACTAAAACATTAGAAAGGCAGAGGTTAAGACCTGTTGGGAAATTTCCTGTTGGTGTTTTTTACATTTACCTCAAAGCAATGATTAGTTAAGCATACGGAATCATCTATCTTTGGCAATCAGGCAGTAACGCAGCGTGCACACACACACAGACACTCAGAATAGGTGAGCCAAGGAGTTGAATCGTGGCACACAGTCAAAAACTGTGTGCATGTTGCCATGCCAGCATAAAAACCCCAGAGTCTGACGGTGTGTGTGTTTGATTAAGGACATGTACATGGATCAGCGCTCCCTAATCGTGTTTGCATTCCTGACAAAAAGTGTCTCCAAAAATGGACAAGAAGCTAAACAGCATCTGACTTCAGTTCTTTAACAATCTTTAAAAGGCGATCGATTGTTCAAAAGGCTGATGTTGTGGGTGAGGGGGGGGGGGGGGTTGCAGGAAAGTGGGTCAACCTCAGATAGCTTGGGGGTGAATTATGTAAGCCAGACAATGGGATTAACATGAGCTGATGAGCGAGCTGTATCAGCTGATGATGCTTTCACACAACTGACTCTGTGTATGGCTGCGGAGAGCACGCTGGCCCCGAGCGGCCACTTTCCTGGCCTGCTGCTGCTGTTTTCATCAGCCCATTCCATGTGACCCGAGAGCATCGCTGTTGTTTCCCCGTTGTTCAGCAAAACAGTGCAGTTTTATAAAGAAAAGGCTATTTTTCTATTCCCCTGAAGTAATGAAAGAAGTCTTGTGGGTGGCGGCAGACACGTGGTGACCTGTAATTCTAGAAGAGGTTCATCGTGGGACAGGATCTAGCTGCTGTGTCATGACACTATGACTCCTGCACACTCTAAGCTCTGGTGTCTGTCTAAATTTGGAGAAGATCAGATAAAGGATCAATCAGCCAGAACATCAAACTGCTTCTGTTTGGTCTCATTAGATGTTCTCCATTATTGTGCCCCCCCCCCCCCCTTCTTTTTTTCCCCCTTTTTTGTGACAGAGCAGATTTTCTTTCCTTGTGGTCTGACAATGTGCCAAATGGAGCACAAGAGTAGGCTGCCGAGACTCCACTGAGACATCCTAGAAACCATTACTCACTATCCAGGTCAACTTTGTGCTCACTGCTCACCGAGGAGGCTCGCCGTCTGTAACCGCGCCACCCAATAATCAGCTGCAGGAGGGGAAGTGAAGGAAGGATGCCTGACTAAAGCCATAAGAGACTTTTATTGCTATAGGATAATGCCTGCAGTGTTTGTCACACGATGAAGCTACTGCAAACTGAACCTGAAGCTATTACAGTAAGACTTTAAGATAGTGCTGATAGAGGCGTTAGAATCAGATAATCTGAGACAGATGGTCCAATCCCAATCTCACACCCTGTGCTACATACTTCATAATAAAAGCAGGCTGCACAGTCCTCCAGTTGCACTGTGAAAATACACATTTCTCACTTGCCTGCAACAATATGCTGACAACTGGCTGAAGTGTTGTTGTCATGTGACTGTCCACACACACACACACACACACACACACACACACACACACACACACACACACACACACACACACACTGCGTGAACAATAAAGACATTCTTGTGAATGCCAAAATAAAATAAATAAATAACAAGCCTGATTCACAAACTGCTGAAAGGGAAATGTGTTTCCACCCAATCTCAAAAAATCCACACACACACACCAGTTAGGGGCATTTCCCCTTTCCTCACACACACTCTCTCTCTCTCTTACACACACACATCATCCCCCCTTACTACCGAGACAGCTCATTCTTACCTATGCAAAGCTGCAAAACATACGCGTAGTATGACCACGCCACTATCAGAGCGATGAACAGGACCGGGATCCAGTACAAAACTCTCTGACAGCCTCGCTTGATACTACGCGAGCCCGACGGTGCCATAGTCTAGGAGCGGATCATTTCCCGTGCGCATTCGCGTGGTGCTCTCCCCTCTTCTCCCCCGCTGCGTGTGTGTGCGTGTCTTCCCGTAGACTGTCACTGCATCGTAGCTCCGGCTCTGATCAGCCTAATCGACAGCTCAGACGCAACATCCTAAACCAGCCTCCCGCCCTGCCTCCTCCTCCTCCTCCGCTGCTGGTGGTGGTGGTGGTGCTGCTTGCACCGCTCTCCCCTCTGATCGTCCTGCTCGACTACTAGTACAGACTACAACAACACATCAGACGGCTCACGCACACCTGTGCACGAGCTCAAGCACACATTCACTACGAGTCCGCGCTCGCCTGCTTCCCCACAGGTTGCCATGACGTCCGCGGGATGCTGCAAGCCTGGCACATTTTTCAGCGCGCGCAGAAAATGGGTTCAGCAAGTTCAGACGGACTCGTGCGCGCGCGCCGACTACAAATATAGGTCCAGTCTACAGAAGACTGTGAGGTCAGTTGTACCTCTCTGGTCTGTTTTATTTTTTTGTTCAGATGGAGTGAGTGATGTGATTCAGCTCCTTCCTCACACACTCATCCTGCTCTCTGTGTTCTTGTTTGTTTGTTCGCTCTTCTGTCCCTCTCTCTCCGTCCTACCTTTGTGTTTAATCATTGCTTGACAGTGGAGGCGGAGGTCTGCGCGATCCAGCTGCTTCTACTGCATCTCCACCTGCAAAATATTCTCGCAGTCCTGCCGCAGGATGCTTTGTACAGGCAGACTGCACACTATAGCGTGTGCCATATTTTGCACAGTGATTTATGATTTTTAAAAAAGCAAAGAACTGGAGGTTCAAAGGGAAACAGAAACAAATATCCCATAAAAATGTAAGTAAAGAGCACCTTCTTAGTATTTTAAAAGGGATAGGCACACATTAGATTATAAATATTAGTATTAATATGTAATAGTATGTAGTGTTTGCCCTTACATTTACTCATTCCTGGGTGCGGGCTGTATTCTAACCTCCTTTTCTCATTTCATATCAACACATGCTCCAGTTGTGTAGGCTACAGCGTTAACATGGCCTCTTATTTAGAAGGGAGAACATATATTTTTCCCCTTCAGACTGTGTTGTAGAGAATCCTAACCCTCCCCTTCTTACATTGAAAGAAACATTAGTATAGAGGAGCAGGCTGTTTTAGAGTACCCTGACACAGTATGCCTTTGAGATGCAGGCTGTTATTGTGACATTTTTTCTCCTTCATTCAAAAAGGGCAACCCTGAAGGCACGTGCAAAGTTGTGCAGCCATGTCTTTTCAAAAGTTGATGTTGCATGGTTAGGGCCAGGGCATGACACCACAAACCTTTGCAGGTCTAAAGCTTCTTAATCTTCGGAGTGAAGACTGAGAGAGAGCACGCCAAAACTCCGCACAGTAACATCTTGCATCCCAACGGCATACCCAGTCAGGATGCTCTATAATACAGCCTGCACTCATAGAGTAATGTAAGAAGAGGAAGTTAGCAAACAGAAAAAAGGACAGTGCGAAAGACTCAGCAAAGATAACACAGTATGATAAACAATGAAAATAATTATTTGAAAGCACCACAGAATCACTGGGAGCTTCGCTGTATTATATTTCAGTATAAGCTGGTTATCCCCTAATTTATGTGTTGAACTTTACAAACGTTGCAAATTGATGCGTGTAAAATGTACCAAAGGACAGAAAATGTATTTAAATTTCTTCAGAAAGGACTTCAACCTACACTTAATGTGGGCCACAAATGAATCATAATTATAAATATAACTATAATAGAATAAATAATAGAACAATAAGCACTTACAGGTCTTGTGCTCATTCTATGGACTCTCCCCTCGTGTGCCTCACAGTGTTTGGGTACACGGACCAAAATCAATCAAGTCAATCAATCCAGATCATTATGGCTCACTTTTTGACCAGTTTTCAAAAGTATTTATTTTACTAATTAATATATTACACATGTGTATTATTATTATTTGCTATGCACATTATTGAGAGCCCTGTTGTGCAAAGCTTAATTAATTGTGATCATGAATACGTGAGTTTACATGAGAATAGCTGATGTAAGGTTTTATCTGACGATAAAGTGAAAATATCCTTATGAATGTGTGTTACTTTGGGAAGTACAGCCCAGTTAAATGGAGGGAAATTAAACTGATTGAAGAGATGGCGCTGGAGGGCAGCGCAGATGACCTGAAGCTTTCAGTGAAGCCACAACGTGACACAACAGCAGGCGTCGGTTACATTTCCACATGGATTCAGACTAATACACTTGGATAAGTGATGCTCCTCAGCCTGTGGAATGTGGAATTCTTTAATGTTTATAGTCTCTCAACTTGGTGCAGTTCTTTGAAGTTGCTGAAGCACCACTAAACAGACATTTTCAGATGGCACAATATCTGTTTATATGAACTTGATTGCTCACATGAAAGTGAAGGAAAAGTGAAGCCCTCATCAAAACAAGCTGGAATGCAAAGTACAGTTGAATAGCTAAGAATGAATGTGTGATCACTGAAATGACACTACCTTTCATGTAACTTCAGTAAGTGCAGGATTAGAGCTGAATTAATCATTCAAAGATTAAAAAAAGCCCCTGATTAGAGTCTTGAACACCCACACAGCCCCAAGTTCCCAATGATTAATACTGTTAATGATTTGCCTTCAGGTTGAGATTAAAACAGCTAATTTTATCTAGTGTGGTGCTGCCACCAGTCCACTGTAATCACAGAGAGGAGAAAGCAACAGCAGTTTGTTGAGAGGACGCTCGGCCGAGAGCGGTTTATTCGCTTACAGGCGTGAAAACAGTGATCACGTGAGTGACGTGCATGTCGGTGTAACAGTCAAAGCCTGATCTGAAATAAAGAGGCAGCTCAGCTATTCCAATATTTAAACAGAGAGTAGTCTGAAATGCAAACACATTAGTGTGGTTAATATTAAAGCATGTAACTTTTTTTCCCTCAGCACAGCTCTACCCAAAGCATGACATTGCTTAAGAACTCATTACAATAAGTGGAAGTTAAAGGAACAGTACATTTAGTTTCGGTAACTCCATTTATATTAAAGCTCAGGAGTGAAACAAACATATGGCTTTAGCATTTTGCATACGTTTATACAGAGGTCATCCCTGCAAGTGGTGTGAAAGCACTTCTCTGCACCAGCCAAGAAATGATTAACACTGTTAGCTGCCTGTAGTCAAACGGGGGGGAAAGCCACAGTGAGTGTGTTCGGGCCTGCTGCCTCTCTGGAGGATCCTGGAGGGTTTTAGCTGCAGAGCTTTGGGGGCGAGCGACAGGAGGAGGGGAAGCTGATCTGTTCAGGGGGGCTGCAGAGACCACAAAAGGACCAAGTATGCAGGCATATCAGGCTCAGGACAGAACGAGTGACCAAAAAAAATACTTAAGCATTAATAAGAAAACCCTGATTTTTCTTTTTTAAATTAATAAATAAAAGTCAGCAACAATAAATAGCAAAAGCATATAGTTAGACTTGCAGAGTCCTGTAACACTGGGTGTTAAGTAGCAGGTCACTGTGTTCATTTGACCGCTTACAACGCCTCTTCCATTTGGCTGACCACATCCTCTTCGTGCCACATCCTGTTTATTTCAAAGCTTCTAAGATAGAGCAATAATGTGCTGCAGTGTGCATTAACCCTTCTGTCGTCGCAGAGAGGAGACGCTGCTGATCCACACTGTAAGACATGCACTGGTGCTGGGACCTGCACCTGCTGACAAAACAGAGAGAAGAGAAAAAAGTAACCATGAAACCAAATCGCATTAAGGGAGCATTAAGACAATTCAGTGTTTCCCTCTGAGGAACAAAAACCTTCTCTTAAAAAAGGTCATGGAGCTCAGTGAAGCAGCAGTCCTGCAAGTATGTAGAGAAGAAAAAAAATCAAGGTCTTTTGAAGTATGATGTAAGTTTAGTAGAGTAAATTTTTAGCACAGGCTCTGTACACCTATTGAGCACAACACTGTGCCCAGCTGCCTAATATCATGTTTGTGCCCCTTTTGCTGCCAAAACATCCCTGACCCATCAAGGCACGGGCTCCACTAGCTGTGGTATCTGGCACCAGGATGTTAGCAACAGATCCTTTCAGTCCTGTAAGTTGAGATGTGGGGAATTTGGAGGCCAAGTCAACACCTCAAACTCATTGTTGTGCTCCTCAAACCATTCCAGCAGACATTACCCACAACCTAACAGTGCCTTCACCAGCTCACCTTATTCCTATAGAAGCATTTCCATACACAACAAACTGTGATGCTCTGTGTATTCTGACACCTTTCTGTCAGAACCAGCATTAAGTTTCCAGCAGTTTGAGCTACATGAGCTCGCCTATTGGATCGGATCATGCGGGCCAGCCTTCACTCCCCGTTTGCATCAGTCAGCATTGACTGTCCATGACCCTGCCAGCGGTTCACCACTGTTCCTTCCTTCCTTTAGTTTCTTCCTTCCTTTTCTTCCTTCCTTCCTTCCTTTTTTTTTTTTTAATCAGAGATCAGATTATTATGCCCTCTCCTGCGAGGTTCCTTTGAAACATGTATACAGCTTTAAACTGCACTGCTCACTGCTCATGTATGCAGGCCTAAGCCGGTATCTGGTGGCAGTTGTTCAGGCGTTAATATTACAGTGAAACTTAATGCTGCCGACGAGGACAGCGTGGGCTTCAAACACATCTCCAAAGACTGTGTGCTGTTGTAGTGCAGTTTTTAATTCTTTGTATTTTGTCCCATTCGTCAGTGAACGCTGACACCGTGCAAAAAGCTTTTACCTATTTGCCTGAAAGCTTCTTCTTCATGCAGGATTTGAAAGAGACAAACTTTTCCTCCACTCGGACGCCCTGTGAATTATGTGCGAAAGGGGAAAGAAAGAGAAAGAAAGTCAGTTTGATTTGAAGAGAAGCCACTAGATGGCAGTATAGTGCCATATAAAGCTCAACTCTTTGAGTTGTGTTTCAGTGACAAAATGCAGCAGGAGTGTAATTTAAACATTACTATGTGGTGTATCTAAGGATACTGCAAGCTAAAGAAAAATGGCACAAAATCAGCCTTTACTTAAAGTCAAAATTAAGCAGAACACATGACGATTTTGTTACTAGAAGCTGATCAAGTAGAGGAAATTAGTATCGCTGAATGTAAACATGCATATTTGAGTTCTTAATTAAACCGTATTTTCCTGTTTGACTCTGATTTATGTGCTCACCTTTGAGCCCATTTGCACTGACAGAGAGAGTTAAAGAAAAAAAAAGCAGAAAATAGATCAATAATGCATAAAAGCCCTCAGCTGTCCTACCCCAGCACGGCGGTGCAGCCGGTCCTTCATGACGCCAACAAACTCCCTGTGGCTGAGCTTATTGTCGTGGTCCTCATCGAAGATCCTGAAGACAGTGCTGACCAAGTGGGGGGTCAGTTTGATGCCGGTGGCCACGTACACCGCTCTGGCAAATTCCTCTGCAGATGACACATTATCACATGTGTATTACCAATGTTAACAGTATCAAACATCAGTATCAAGCTTTGGATCCTCGCAATTATGTGGATCATACTTTGATACCATCCACCTAAACATTGCTGCAGTGCTGCCACGCTCCATGATTCCCCGGATCTCCGTCCAACTAAGCATCTGTGCGATATGTCAGACCAAGGACACGAGGCACCCTCAGAAGGCCTTATTTATGCCCTGAGTGGCTCCAAGCTGTTTTCGTGGCACCATCACCATATTAGGTTGGTGAATCTAATGCTGTGGTTGGTCAAAGGAGCAATATTATAAATATTAAAGCTCTCTCAACTTTTAAATGAAAGTCAGAGCGGTTAATTTATTCATGAAGAGCACAACTCAGACTGGTGGAGGAATTTACGACACTCTGTGCAACAAATAAATATACTTCTATTTTAATCGAATGGATTTAAGACTCGAGTTCTACACAAAGCATCGAATCACATTTTAAACAGGAGCAGCTAAAGCGCAAGCTGAACACTTCAGTCAAAGTCACCTATGAGTCAAAGGTCATCGAGCCCATCATCTCTGACCAGCCTCACAAAACTGCCTGTAGCTGCATGGGAGCAAATCCCTGCAGGCAGGTAACCTGCTGCACTGGAGGCTGCTTGAGCAGTTGTAATCTGTTAATACACTCACATGTAGATTCAGTGTTCAAGTGTGGATTTACTTTTTCTGGCTCTAGCTAGATGATGGTACCATTTTTTTTCAGATCTGTTAACGGTAATGATGCTAAGGAGACGTTTAAACTCTGCACTTTTTGTCTCTTTTTACAAACATAAAGAAATTGAACATTAGAGTTGGAATAATCATAAACTGTAGTTATATCACAGATTTCGACGTCATGCGACAGACTGGCGACCTGTCCAGGGTGTACCCTGCCTCTCGCCCTGAGACAGCTGGGATAGGCTTCAGTCCTCCCGCAAGC